>NW_001849458.1:46675-51662 GCF_000209065.1 Trypanosoma cruzi
TTTTTTTTTTTTTTCTCCCAGTTAAAGTCTCATATATTTATCGTTACCGTCGGTCAGCAATGCTTCTCCATGAATTAAAAAGAGACTTGGCATGTCATGCATGCATGCACATATATCTATAAATAAATATATAAATAAAAATATAGCGCGAAGGCCTTCGTTAAAACACCCGCTTCTCGATTCCCAACCACGCGCCTTTCCCACCACAACCACCGCCACAAATCATTCCCTTTTCTTTTCTTTTCTTTTCTTTTCAACTTTACGCAGCCTCTCCAACAGCAGGGAAAAGGAAGGAAGGAATAAAGAGAGGGAGAGTTAATAGAGGCGTATTCCAGAATATGAGACGACACTGAGAGGATGCAAGGAAGGGAGAAAAAAAAAAAGGAAAAAAAATTTTTTTTTACACCTTTTGGACAAAAAAGAGAAACAGATGAGATGGATAAGCCGACGGAAAAAAAAAAAAATAAGATAAAAATAAAAAGCAAAGAAGAAAAAAAGAAAAGAAGACGTTTATTTATACCGGTTTGTGTGGAATTCACTCCTGAGTCGCAACACCATTGATTTATTCGTGACCTCATGCTGATGATTCCTTTTTCTTGACTTTAATATTTTATTCTTCCCGGGAAACGAATTATTTATGGTCAAAAATGAAAGCACGTGAAGAAGATTTATTTATGTTGTTGTTTTTTTCATTTGGGGCAGGAAGGGAATTTTTTTTTTTTCAGGCGAGGGCGCCTTTGGTGCTCTTGTGGCTGTTTCTTTGGTTCTTATTTTATTTTTCTTTGATTCCCATTTATTCACGCGATGTTTTTTTATTTTTTTTTCCTTTTGCGCCAAAGGCGTTTTACGGCCTTCGCTTCTCCCGTCCCTCGTTGGCCCCGCACGGTTAATAAAGCGGTGGGGCAGCCGGGGACTGGGGGGTGGGGAAGAGACGACGCATGAGGGGATGCTGCGGCGGGTGCGCATGGCGAGATGAGGTCCAAGGACTCTGTTTCACTCCGTCTGTACGCTCCACGCCACACGTGGGCTTTTCGTATCCGCTCGGTTATTGGTGGCAAGACGATCTTCCGTCTTTTTTTCTTTCTTTTCTTTGATTTTTGATTTTTGTTGTTTATTTTTTGGGGACTCGTCCCATGGCTGTGTCGCCCGCCTCTTCTTTTTCTCCCGCGTGGGTGCGGCGGCTCTTGTTGCCCCCTTCGCCTTCCGTGTTGTGTATACGGGGGAGGGGAGGGGAGGAAAATAACGGAAAAGAGACAAGTGAAACGAACAGGAAGCAAAAAGGTTTCTGGGGAGGAGGGGGTCTTTAGCAAGCGATTTATTATAGCACAAAAGGAAGAAAGAAAAACGGAAAAAAAAAAAAAAAAAAAAGAAACAGGACGCAATTTTATTTTATTTTATTTTTTGGTGCTTTGTCTATTCGCGGTCCGGGCGGGCTTTGGTAGAAAACGTGAGAGGAGGGGGGATGCAATTTTATTTGCCTTTTTTTTTTTTTTCTATGTGTGTGTGTGTGTGTGCTTTTTAATTGTTTGTTGTGTTTCTACGAAAGTTAGCGCTGTTTTTACTGCGACCACCAACTCTTTTTTTTTTTACTTTTACTGATGCCTTTGATCTTTTTGTCTGTTGCTACGCAGCGATATATTGTAGTGCATCGGGTTGAAGGGGGCAGGGGAGGAGGGGTGGAGCCGTTAAGGCCTCTTCCTTTGCTGTATACTCTTTTCTTCTTTTCGTGTTTGTTTGTTTGTTTCTTTGCCGTTTGAAGGCCTGTTTTTTTTTCTTCTTTACTGTGCGCCAGAAAACGACTGCGTTGGGCAATAATGAGAGTACGCACGCGCGGGCATCAACAATATATTAACGACTGTGAACGGTGGTTTCAGCCTTTGCCTCCTTTTTTTGTGTTTTGTTTTTATTATTGTTTTGTTTTATCATCACACCGTTTGGAACATCTCCTCCTGCAGTGATGTATACATATATATATATATATATGTATATGTATTACGGCAGTGGATGGTGCCACTATTGTTGTTTTGAACCTCATGTGCGACTGTGTGGTAGACACAGCGCAACGTCCAGCGGAGGGGGAGGTGCGGTGCGGTGCGGAAGATTATGATGAGCGGCGGCATGACGCAGGGACACTCATAACAGGTAACATTAACGATAATAACAGCAGCGATGTGTGTGGGGAGGGGGAGTTGTGTGCCTTCTGTACGGCTCATGAACCCCGCCGCCACTCGGAACGCCCCCACGCGCCTCCCACTGCTGCCCACACGGAGGAGGCGGCAACGAGCGGGTAAAAAAAAGTGAGCGATTTTTTTTTTTTTTTTTGGTTGTTGTTCCTCATTGCGTCTTGCACAATCCAAACATTTTGCCGGTCGACGGAAGGCGTCCGATGGGGAGACTGCGGGTGGGCTGGACGGGGCATTTTTGCACAAACGAAAGAAAAAAAAAAAAGAAAAGAAGAAATGAAAATGAATTTATTTAATCATTGTACGCGTTTGTTTTTTTTGTTCTTGTTTTCTTACAGCCTTTACCTGGTGAGTGCGTTTTTTTTTTTTTTTTTTTTGGGTGTGTGTGTGTGTGTGTGTGTGGTTTTACAGACGTTTTTGGGATTGCCAATGAAGTGGGAACACATATATGCATCCATAACTCTGCCGGTGTTTTCACTTGCATGCCAATGCGGTTTTCCCTCCCTTTTGAACGGTGCCAGATGTTGTTGTTTCTCAACTTCCAAAGGCGTACAGCTCACAAGGGGCCATATTCAATAACTATTCCACAAGAATTTATTACTCTTTTCTGGTAATGAGTACAGTGCGGGTATTTTTCTTATGAATGAAAGGAGTTGCATACACATATATATATATGTATATGTATATGTTTATATGAATGCTATTGCCATTGATACATGTGTTATTAAACACGTTTATCTAAAGGAGAAAAAAGGGAAAAGCGATGAAATGACATCGCCACTAGGTCGAATGGTTTGTGTGTGCGGTGGGAGGAGAGCGGTGGGCAAGCGAATAAAATAAAAATATGAAAATGAGGAAGATGTGCACCGTGCGAGGGCGACGGTTTTCTGCCGTCCTTGCCACCTTCACCACGACCACCACTTCTCTCGGCCAAATCGTATCCAAGCCGAAGGTAAGGTTTAGAATAAGAATCACAAAGCGAAAAATCACGAAGGGATTCAGGTATTTGTTTGGTGTCAGCATCAGAAGAATGAGAGGAACAGAGAATAATAATAATAATAATAAGTATATATACATATATATATATTATATATACTTTCTTATGCTGTTAGAATAAGAATAGCAATTGTGCGTATGCTTTTTTCTTTTTCTTTTCTTACTATGTTGGGCTTTTGTTGCAAATGTTTGTTTGATTTATGCGGCAATTGTCTACATTGGGAGAGGTGTGAGATTGCCGCCTTTCCTTTTTTTGTTTTGTTCACTCGAGCGCACTGAGGGAGGGAAGACCGGGAATGAGTGGATTATAAAAAAAAAAAAAAAAATGAAGGGGGAAATGGGCGAAAAAAAAAAGAAAAAACAGAGATAATAGGCAGAAAGTCTTGAGATGCGCAAACACTATTTCCAGGACCTTCTCTGTGCACTTCAAACACATGACTGAGATCAAAAGTGATCGGGGTTTTTTCTACTTTGGTTTTTTACCTTCCACATCTTTTTTTTTTTTTTATTTGGGCGATGCAGCAGCTTTTGTTAGGTGTACGTTTATGCCTCCTCCACGCCCGGAATTTGAGAACCCGCCGGATGTTCTCTACAACAAAACTGGTGCCACCCGTTACACCAGCAGCACGCGTGTCCAGACGGTGCAGAGGGCCATGACATTGCGTGCATTAGAACTTCTTGGCATTCCTTCTGGTCGACAAGCGTTACTGTTGGACATTGGGTGTGGCAGTGGGATCAGTGGAGATGTGATTCGTGAAGTGGGACACACGTGGATTGGTGTGGACATCAGCAAAGACATGTTGATGCTGGCCAAGGAGCTGGAAGAGAAGGAGGAATCTAAGCTGGGAAAGGAAGAGGATTCACATAGTGATGGGCAAGATGGCTCAAAAGAATGTGGTGGATGTAATCCTGGCAATGATCTTAAAAATGTGAAGTGGGGTCTTATTACGGAATCGGACGACGACGACAAGGATGAGGAGGGCAATGAAGAAGAAAATACTGGTACGATGACGGGCCCTTCAATGGTTGAGGTTCTGCGTGGAGACATGGGTCAGGGTTTGCCGTTTCGTCCCGGGTCCTTTGACGGAGCAGTCTCTATATCAGCGGTGCAGTGGCTTTGTCAAAGTGACTGTCGCGGACATGTGCCACAGCGACGTCTACGTGCGCTGTTTCAATCCCTTTACAATGCACTCCATCGAGGCGCGAAGGCCGCTCTTCAGTTTTACCCAAGCAATGTTGAACAAGTGCACATGATCACACGTGCCGCCATGCTATGCGGTTTTACGGGTGGCATGGTGGTAGATTTCCCACACAGTGCCAAGGCGAAAAAGCATTATTTGGTGATACAGGCCGGTCAAGTTGCGAGTGGGTTTCTTCCCCGTTTGCCGATTGACGTTCACGACAGTGATGAAGAGGATGAAGCCTCATTCAGCGACGAGGAGGGTGATGAACAATATATGACGGCTCGTGTGGGTGGTCGCGTGCGTGTGAAACGTTCCCGCTCTCACAACGACGGTCCGGCTCGCAAGAGGCGCCGGAAGGACAATCGTCCCGTCACAGGCACGAAAGAATGGGTGCTGCTTAAGAAAGCCGAAAGGCGCAAGTTTGGTCTCCCCACGACGGACGACTCCAAGTACACCATGCGCAAACGCCGGCCACGGTTTTAGACCGCGGGAGCGAAAATAAATGAGAATCTCACTTGCGGTGGTGATGATGGTTTGGAAGTGGAATCTTTCTCCACCCACATTTGTGCCTCCATTCCGCCCCACGAGGCATCGGTGGCTTCTCTCAAATAAATTTGAGTCTCA
>NW_001849458.1:51762-55900 GCF_000209065.1 Trypanosoma cruzi
TAAACATGAATCGTAAGGCGATTTATCAACAAAGTGAGATGGAGCGTGTGCAATGGGCTGCTTCTTAAAATAACGGAGGGTTTTTACGCCGATGTGCTTCTACTTTTTTTTGGGTTTCTATATTTTTTCTTTTTTCTTTTTTGCGTTTGTGCTTTTGGTTGTATGATCTGTGCGGGAGGAGAAGGGAGAGAAAAAGTGGGCGGACGCATTCCATCAAAGGGGTTTCTTCGGCCTGCGAGAGGGATTGGGTGGGTGCAGGATAGAGCTTTAGGGAGGGCGGGAAGGAGAAAAAACTCACGGATAGAGAGGGATAAGAAGAAGGGCTCCATACCCGGTGGGGGTCAGTCACAATGTCGGACTATGATCGAGATAGTGATGAGTCCTCCGTGGACGAGATGAGCAAGCGGTTTGTGCCCGTGCGCTGTATGGAGGAATTTCAAGCGTCGGTTGCGGCCGAGGAGGAGTGCCTATGTGCCCTCGTTTTTACATCATTTTTATGCCCATTTAGTGCGAACGTGTTGCCTTTTGTGAAGAATAATTTTGTCCTTTCGGAGGAGCCCCAAACTCGCCTTGTGCGTTACTTTCACGTGGCGTTAGTGCCCGAGGAGAAGACGGACATAACGAGACTGCTTCAAAAGGACCCGGTATTCCTTGCGACCAACCGACCACCCACAGAGCTGCAAAAAAAGCAGCTCCACAAGCAGGCCCATGATAATTTGATGGAACTGCTAACCTTCCTTGAAGTCTGCAGCACCCCATGTATGATGTTTTTTGTCCGGGGTCAATGTGTAAGGATTTCAGACGACGTTGCGGACGCTCCCCGAGTTATCGCGACGGGAAGTTCCATGAGAAAATGGAAGGCTGTTCTCCAAAACGCGGTGGTGCGGCGAAACGAGCTTTTGCGTGAGTATGACGCCGAAAAAAGACGTGAGAAGCGACGGATTGAGAGGGAAAAACGCCGAGAGGCGCGAAGGCGCGCAAAGGCCGAGGAAGAGGAAGAAGACGAGGAGGATGTTTAAAAAAAAAGAAGAAGCTGCAAGCTATAGCGCCTTTTAAACCAAATTCTTTCCTGTTTTTCTCACAGTGAGAGGACTTATGTATAGTACATATGGTAACAAAAACAAAAAGATCGTGAATATCCGAGGGATTTACGATGTGTGTTTGCTTCTTCATTTTTGGTGTTTCTTTGTGCTTGCCGTGTTGCTGTCCTTTCAGCTTAGACTCTGGCACCAACCAACTTTGCACGTCCAATTATTATTATTATTATTATTATTATTATTATTATTATTATTATTTTTGCGCTTGTGGATTTTGTTGTGGTTTGTTTTACAGTTGAAGGCGGTGATAATTGTCACCACCGAGTAAGTGATGTTTGCGCAGCAACGGACGTTAGAGGGGGTTACTGCGGGGGTGGGATCGCGGGTTTCAAGCATTACGTGGGAAGAGGAATTACTTCTTCGTGGTGTGCGACCGGACAGCGGATATGTGCCGCTGCTTCATCCAGTCTTTCCCTCGCCGCGAAGCAAAGGCGATGGCGGGAGTTCTGTTTCCCCTGAAGTCACGCGCGGAGTGTTTGCGGGCGATGATGTTAGTGGATGTGGATTGAAGGGGGAGCGGCTTGCAGGAAACCCGGGGGATAAACCACGCACCCTCAGTCCCCCGAAAGCTATTAGTGCAAGGCTTCAGAGGAAAGAACTTGCGAATTCTCCTGGCGGCGAAAGTGTGATTGGGTACTCCTCCGATGGTGGGCTCTCCAGTATCACGCAGGGTCGCGTCATGCCGCCCTCACTGGTGCCACCACGTGTTATTGTCCCCTCCCTCATTCCTATGCGTGATGAGGCTCCACCAGCAACGCGAGAACGGACGCAACCCCCCAATACGCGTTTGAAGGGGCTCCCTGGAGGCTTCCTTCCCCCGTTGAATACCGACGCATCCAGGGATGTGGAAATGGCGAAGGTTTCTTCCTCCAAGGAGCCTGTGAGTAGTCAAAAGTTAAATCCCGTGGGAGGATCCGCTCCGTTTAGTAGTGGTGCAAATCCTATCAGTGACACGGAAACAACGCTTGCCAGATTGGGCGACTTTATTCTACCCAGTAGTTGGCCCTCGCAAGACGATAATGCGAAACACCTTGGTAGACGATGTAGCACCAGCAGAAAAACAGCTTTGGCGCCTGTGAGGAGCGGCAGGAAAAGTCCAGTGGGGGTGGTGGATAAAAAAAGGGTGTTATTGTATGAGAATAGCAGGAAAAAGAGGGAATCTGAAGTTCACGGTGTCAAATGAATTGGCGATCTACGCCCTCTCTGCAAACAGGTCTGACACAAGCTTTATCCCTCATGGGCATGTGGAGAAGAAACCCAATGCGATCACCGCTATTTGTGGATGGTTCAATGGGAACAGCAACAAGAAAGAAAAAAAAAAAGGGAAACTCTAACCCACCCAAACACACACACACAATAGGAATTTTTTTTTCTTGTCAGAATGACGTTTATTTATGAATTCTTACTTTATAGGAGAGGAATGCAGGTGATCCACGTGCATGCATGCATGCAAGGGGATGACGTGAAAGAAGAAAAAAAAAAGGCGTGGGTGAAAACAAATTTTCCCAAAAAAACGTAAAAAAGCACGAACGAAAAAAGAAAAAAAAAAAAAAAGACGAAACAAAACAACAAACGTACAACTTTTTAAAAACTTCTTCAAACGATTTTTTTGTGCGTGCGTCTTTTTTTTTTTTTTTTTTCGTTTCACCATTTCATTCTTCTTGTTTGGTTGCGTGGAGAACAACAGAAAAGATCTTCTTTACATTGCGGGCATTCACCTGCCCCTCTCGCAGTGCGGCGGCAGGGATATGTACGCATGCATGCATATACATATAAATATAAATATGCATCACTCTATCTGACTGTGTGTGTGTGTGTAGACGTGGAATACACGCGTCATCTTCACTTCAGTTGGCCGAAAGAGGAAAACGTAGTAAAATTAAGAATCATGAAAGTTTTTCTTCTCCATCCTTTCCCTCTTTTAAAAAGGTTGCTTCCGTTGACGTGTCGGTCTCTCTCATCATACCCTTTTTTTTCCCCCCCGTTTTTTTCTCTTCCATTTATGTCCACATTTGTCACTTTTTTCATGTATTTGTTTGCTGCGTGGTGTCGATGCGAATGCTGATTCTGAAAATTTCAGCTTTGCGGTCTGAGCATTCTGTTGGCTCATTGCTGCAAATATTTATTGCCTCGATTTTTTTTTTTTTTTCTTGCTGCTTTTCTTTGCGGTGGGTTTGAATTGCCATTTGGGTTTTGTCATGCCATCCCTGCAGACACGATTGCGCCTCTCTATTGTTCTCCCCTTTCTTTGCGCCAGTAACAGGATTGCATTTCACTTACGAAGGTGAAGTAGTAAGTGTGTTCACATAACAGCAACTAAAACTAGGAAGACACACGCATTCACTTCATACATACATACATACATACATATAGAGAAAGAGTGAGCGAGAGAGAAAAATATTTTTTTTTAGGGTTGTGGATGAACAGAATGCATGATAATCAACGGGATTGGGATGACGAAACGGTTTATTTTTATCCCCCAAGAACCGTTCCACCTGCAATTAATAAATACACCAGACTGATTTCAGATCTCTTGCAAAATATCCCCATTACTGACGCTCTCCCTGGAGGTGCTCCCATGGCCATTGCCCTCTGTGAGGATGCAAAGAAGGTGCTGGAGAAGGAGAGTGTCGTGCTAGATATTGATGTCACTGAAAAGGATAACCTGATTATTGTTGGCGACATTCATGGTCAGTTTGCAGACCTCTTACAAAACGTACTATCGATGCAGTTAGTGCAGCAAGAGGAGGACTGTGTTCCCAGTAGGCCTTTGGGCTCAGTTTATAAGTTTTTATTTTTGGGCGACTACGTGGATCGTGGCCCACGCAGTGTTGAAGTAATCACTCTTTTGCTTGCGTTAAAGATAGAGTACCCTACTCATGTTTTGCTTCTTCGTGGAAATCACGAGGAGGCACAGACGTCTCGCATGTACGGGTTTTTCCAAGAATGTCGTGTAAAATTGGAAGGAAATGATGAGAGGGTAGGTGGTGGTTGTACGAGTATTTCAAGCAGTGCATGGCTGCAGTACAATATGGTGTTTT
>NW_001849458.1:56000-93581 GCF_000209065.1 Trypanosoma cruzi
TTTACTTTCCCTCTCCCACGAATGACAATGACACGGAGTTGTCTGTTGCTGACGAGCGCAATATAGTCGATGGCCTGCTGTGGTCCGACCCCGATGATGATGTCTACGGCTTCCAAGTCAATCACAGGGGATGTGGGTTCATCTTTGGGCCTGATGTCACAAGGGCGTTTCTCGACCGCAACTACGGCTATTCCTTCAATTCCAGGCTGCCGGGTCAGAGGAGAGAGGAAATGCAGTTTATTGTTCGGGCCCATCAGTGTGTTGAGGATGGCTATCATTGGGCCCACGGGGGTCTTGTGCTCACCCTCTTTTCCGCCCCCAATTACTGTGGCATGAATAACAAGGGGGCTTTTGCCGTGCTACGCGGTCGAGCAAATGTGGGAGAAGACCGCGTCTTGTTTGAATACAAGGTCTACGACATTGCCCCGAGGTCGCCCAACGAAATGGGAACCAGACTGCACGCTTCATGTGATGCGGCTGCTAATGCAGCGCGGCGGGTAAACGGATCGCTGCAGGGGGGCTACTTTGACGATAGTGAATAGGAACGAAACGTTGACCATTTTTTTTTTTCTTTCATTTTTAGTATTTGCGGCTGCTCTCATTGGGAGAAAAACAAAAAGGTGGAAACAAACAAACAAAAAAAAAAATAGGGATAACGACGTACGGCTGGACTTTAAAAAGGCCGGAACAATTAAGAACAGGGGACAAGAGAAGGCTAAAAGAAGAAGAAAAAAGGCGAATTGAAGAAACAGAGAGAAAGAGAGGAACAAAAACTTTTTCCCACCGCCCGTCACGGTCAAGAAAACAAAAAGTTAGGTCGAGTAAAAAAAAAAAAAAATATATATATATACATATGCATACACGTATGCACATATGTAATATGAATGAATGTATAGGTGGTGCCCAGCATTTTCAATTATGGATTTTTGTACACTAGTTTTTTTTTATTCTGGGATACTCCCTAATCGGGCTTCAGCTGTGACTGTTCACTTCTTTACTGGTTACACACTAGCGTGCAAATACTGGCCAATTTTCTTTGGCTTTTTGATCTCTCATTTTTCTTTGACCAACGGAGTGCGCAGACATGAATATGCGTAGGTACATGCATACAAGTATCTTTATACAACAATTTATGCGTGAAGATAAATGAAATACATATATTATATTATATTATATACATATGTCTTGCTGCCTCCTTCCTTTTTACCGGTGTTTGTAATATCAGAACTGTGTATTTGCTTGTTATTTTGTTTATTGTTTGTTTGTTTGTTTGATTTTTGTGCGTATCTTCTATTTTAGTTGTTTGTAGCTTGTGTCGTTTATGACCTCTTTTTTTTTTTTTTTTCTTTTCTTTTCTTTTCTTTTCCACTTTGCGTTGGGTATTATACTCCCGCTGTTGTAATCGTCTTGCTGGTGCGATGATGATGATGAGGAGGAGTGGGTGGGTGGGTGGGGGCTGGGAGAAACACACACGGCACAGGGGCGTACATAAAAAAAGAAAAACAAAACAGAAAGGAGGACCGCTTTGGGTCGTTACGTCCATTTTTGTTTATTACTATTTTTGGTTGCCCTCATATATTTATTTATATATTTTTTTTTTTTACGCGCGCCCTCCGGTTCTTTTCTTTTTTTTTTTTTTTTTTTTTCTTTTTTTCTTCTTTTCTTTTCTGTATGTGTGCGTCTCTCTCTCTCTCTCTCTCTCTCTCTCTCGCACACCCACCCACTTCACGCAAATTATAAACTCCTTTACTAAATTGTCCGAATTATGTTCGTCCAAAGAGGAGGCGATAAAAAATAATTATTGAGAAAACAACAACAACAACAACAAAAAGACAGTCTCGCTCTCTTTTTTTTGAATTAACCAGACATTCCAACAGATGCTTGAAGGGAGCGTGTATTTACATACATTTACATACGATTCACAAGGACGAAGAAATGGAACATGGGGGAGCTATATGTTTTTCTTTATGGTTACTACTCTTACTCTAACAGTGCCCAAGCGTTTTTTTTTTTTCTTTTTTGATTTGTAGTGGTGATGGCGGTGGTGGTGGTGTCGGAATGAATTTCTTTTCTTTTTTTTTTTTTTTTTTTGTTTCCTATTTGCGTGGTGCTGCTGTTTTTTTTTTTTTTTTTTTTTTTTAGTTTTTTTTCAATTTTTTTTCTTTTTGCATCCCATAAATAATAATAATAATAAAAGAAAATAATTCCCTCTTGCTTGCGTTTATTCCCTGTAGTTGTGGATGAAGTTCAAAGTTTGATGTGGGCGACTGGGCATGCATGTGGCGTGCTCATTTATTTATTCCTGCATGTCTACTTGTGGGCTTTTGGCTTTTTGTCTGTTGTCTCTTTGGTGCGGCTTTTATATTATTATTATTATTATTTATTTATTTATTTTCACTGGTGTGTTTTTGCCTTCTTTTTGATTTTTTGCCTTTTGCACAGTGAGGTTCTCCTCTGATACTCCGCGTCTGCACGACACAACACCACCAAGAAAGAAACACACACAAAAAAGGAAAAATGGTTGCTGCTCGCACGAAGGCCAACTCCAAGATCCGCCGTATCGGCAAGAAGAAGGGTGCGACCATGAAGGACGTCCACCCGTGGCGCTGGGTCAAGCTCTGCAGTCAGCACTTCAAGCAGGAGGGCAAGCTCATGGTGCCGAACTGCACAGAAATTGTAAAATCATCCCACGGCCGCGAGCGCGCCCCGCAGAACCCGGACTGGTACTACATTCGTTGCGCCGCCATCCTTCGTGCTGTGTACATGCGCCCCGGTGTTGGCTACGGCGGCCTGAGCAAACGCTTTTCAAACAAGAAGAACCGCGGCAGCCGCCCCGAGATTACCGTACGTGCGTCCAAGGGACTTTTGCACTGGGGTTGCAAGAGCCTCACGAAGCTTGGTCTCATTGAGAAGTGCGAGAGTTCGGGCCACCGCATCACGAAGAATGGCCGCAAGCTCGCTGACGCGATCGCCTTCAAGGTCGCCATTCGCAAGCTTAACACTGCCACCAGCAAAAACTGATTTGAGTGTCTTCGTCCGTCAACCAAAGCGGGATAAGAGAGATCTGAACAAATTTATTTAAATAACACTTTTTTTTTGTTTATTTTTTTCTTTTTTACTCTCAAAATTGACTTGCGTGCGGGTGCACGACTTTGAGGAAGATGGGACTGCGGCGTGCGTGAGAGATGGGCGCAGTGAATACATTTTGGGAGCGTGTCGCACTGGTCTGTTTGTTGTCCTTTTTTTTTTGTTTCTTTTTTTACTTCTGGCCGCTGCGGGGACGTAACGCTGTTGTTTATGCGTCAAGAGGGACGGGGAGGCACGTACTGGAACGTTACTTCGCCTCCGCACTCAAATACACACAATTATAACATATTTTTGTAACCGAATTCATCAGGGGCACACACACAAAAAAAAAAAAAAAAAAGGAAGGAAGTCGACGATGGAATTTGATCTTTCACACTTCCTGAAGGGAATTCAGCTTCAGCACGGTCTGCGCGGAGAGGACTACGCACGTTACCGCCGCTACACGACAAACCGACTTTCGACATTGCGTCACCAACTTGGTCTTCTCCATGACCCTAAAAGGTTTAAGCAGAAGGAAATCACGCCACAGAACGCAACACGGCCGGAGCATCTTCAGTTACTTGTTCTTTACGCCGAACGCTGTTGGGCGGCAGCGGAGGAAATGCAGGAAAAGCGTCGTAATGTGGGAGGCGGCGGTGAGAATAAGCCGCCCGGTGGTATTCCACCGAGTGATCAATTTCGGAAAAGACTTAATAAATCTGTCAAGTGGGCCTCAAAGCTGCACGAAGTTGCACGAATTGTGGCGCGCCCGCGGCTGAAGCAAGAGGCAGAAGCATATGCTTTGGAAGTGAAGGGTCGTGCTGCAGCTGCACATGGTGCAATGGTGGAAGCAAAAAAGTTTTTTTCTATGGCTCGTGAACACTATTATGCATTGCGTAAGAGCAGCACGCCTGAGCAGTGGATGCTTCTTCTTACCAAAGTAAATGAGCTGGATGATCGCGTGGTGTATTGTATGCTGCGTCTGGGTGAAGATGCTTCCAAATACAAGCCTCACGTCGATCTTGAGGATACGACGGAGCGGTTGGCTGCCACAACGATTGAATGGAATGGACGCCAATTAAATGTCGCTTCTATCAAGGTGAAGGACGCACTACGTGAGGTACGAACTCTTAATGTCGAGTCGGTAAAGACGAAGGCACTGGAGTTGGGTGGTCCCATTCCTTTGGGACAACAGAACAAAGTGCTGGATCTGATGGATCGACGTATTGGCTGCCTTAATGATGCATTAGCCCATGCACGCCAAGACCTACGTACACTGTCGGATGATAGACAGAAGACTGAGCTGCAACTCCTTGTGCATTACCTGCTTTTCCATGTATCTCAGGAGACGTTGCACCGCACCCTCTTTATGGTGGAAGTCTACATCCGTCGTTTCTGTGCCACCGAAAAATCTCTTTCGGGGGGAAGCAGTAGCAGCAGTGGCAACAATAAAATCAACACCCACATTTATAGCTCTGGTTTTAAGAACAAGAAGGAGATAACTCCCTCGCAGTACGCTTCACCGCTGGAGATTGTTCGATTGTACGATACTGCGCTGGAGACTCTGGGTGAGATGGAGCTGCTGCCGGGTGTTGCAGGTCGTGCGGACTTGGAGGAGCTGACTGCGCTCTGTCGCGCTGGAAAGCTGCTTTACTTGGGAGAGGGCTGGCGCATCTCACGGGAACCGACGCGTGCACAAAACTGCTACAAAGCCTCCCTCTCCACCCTTGAAGGGGTGCCATCGACACCGCGGGTGGAGAAGCTTCGTCTGGTGGTGGAGAAACGCTCTTTGCAGTTGGCGTCGTCGACACTTCTCACCACCTTACAATCCGGTGTGGCCGCTAGGAGGGCTGAGGAAGAGAAGGAGAAGTCGACGCAGTACCTTGTCGACGCCGGCGATCAAGTGGCTGTCGCCCAGAACATCATTAAATTCCCACCAGACTATCAAGCCGTGCCTTGTAAACCCGTATTTGTGGATATTGCGCTGACGTACGTCGAATATCCGACCCATGACATTTCCTCCCGTACGAAGCCACGGGACGAGCAACCGAAACACTCTGACTCCGCCGGAGCGAAGGAAGAGAAGCGCTGGAAGTGGGGCTGGGGATGGCGCAAGTGACTTCTCAATGCGGGGCGGAACGCGGCTGGTAGGGGGAGGAATGAAGAGAATCAACGAAAAGAAGTGTTTGTGAGGGCCGGAGAACACCGCACCAATTTTTAATGGGCTTGTTAGTGTTTGGGTGTATTTTTGTGTCGCCGGCATCTTCTTTGCAGGAACGGACAGCAGCAGCAGCATGTAGGTTGAGGGGGACAGAAGAGGGGAAGAAGCATAAACAGTCTGCGACTTTCAGAAACGAAATACAACAAAATGAAATACGGGAAAGGGAAAGAAAACATTGGGTGGGTGTGAAGAATTTAGATTTTTCCGTTTCCCTTTTGATTCCCCTATTACATTGTTTGGGGGAAGAAGGTCTTTTACCTCTTTTTCTATTTCCTTTGGTTTATCTGCTGCCGCAATGACGCCGTTATTATTATGGTTATTATTATTTCCTTTCCTTATTTTGAGCTGCATCAATTCACTGCAACATCCCATTTTCCCAGCCACAGCAGTATCAGCGAACAAGGAATGTTTGCTTGAAAAGTGACTTTCTATCCTTGCACACTTCTCATTGGGACAAGTAGAGAAGCTTAGAGACGTTTCCTTTTTCTTTTTTAAGAAGCTGGAGGGGAAAAATAGGTGAAAAGGAGAACCCCAACGGCAGAAGCGGAATGAATGGTGATGGTGATACAGTACTCTGTCATGTGACGTGTGGCAAGTCGGTTGGGATGGATGTGAAGGAAGAAAAGGGAGCCAGGGGGTATGAATTGGGGTGGGCGTATTCGCCGCCTCCCGACAATCAGCGTGAATTTGAGTTTCCCGAAGATGGACTTTTGTTTTCTTCTCGATTTGACAGTGGCAACCTTATTCAAGTGGAACGTATCGGTGCGTATCGGTACAATATGTACACCTCGCCTGACTGCGGCAACTCGCCAAAACAAACGAATAACAGGCAGTGGTTTCACTTTGCTATTCGAGGGGGGTGCCGTGGATGCGTCATCACCTTCACATTTGTGGGCATGATGCACAGCAAGATGTTTACGTATGGATGGACGCCTGTGATAGCGGTGTGCCCGGGAAAACCACAGTACACACGATTACCCGGTAAAGCGACAGTGGTTTCGTTGGACGCGATGCCGCCGACGCCGGGTTACCCCGGCTTTGTCCTAAAGCCCTGGTCAAAGAAGGCATCGGAGACAGAAATTGCTGCAGATGGTGGGAATGAAAATGCGGATGCGAACGGCAGCTCCGAAGGAGTCCCTGATGTCATAGAAGTAGCCATGAATACCAACAGGAAAAAAAAGAAAGAAAATGCTGTTGCAATGAATCTGACGTTTGAAGTACGGCTAGAAATTGATGCCCCTCTCACATCATCTCTGTATCCCCTTGGACACCCACAATGCCCAGCAACGTACATCGCCAGCAACCATCCCTACTCCTACTCAACTCTGCAACAAAATATAAAAATGTGGAAACAACAGACCGTTGGGGGAGAGAAAGTTGGAACCGTAGAGGAGTCAAAGGATAATGATTTTTCCCAGTCGTGTCTTTCATCGATTTACTTTCATCATGAGATTCTTTGTAAATCACTGGATGGAAGAAATGTGGATCTTCTCACCATTACAGATAGATCTGGTATCTGTAATGAACGCTTTCCTTTATGTGGTGAGGGCGATATGCCGTACTCTTCTGCAAGGGGCGAAACAGAACGACCTCATCAGTTTATTGGAAAACAATGTGTTGTTCTTACGGCTCGAGTACATCCAGGCGAATGCCCATCAAGCCACTTAATGCATGGTTGTATAGAATTTTTGCTTAATCAAGCAGATCCACGCGCTGCTGCTCTGCGTTCACGCTTCGTATTTTTTCTTGTACCAATGATTAACCCGGATGGGGTTGCCAGAGGACATAGTCGCGCGGATACCGAAGGTGCTAATCTTAATCGTATGTACAAAAATCCCTGCAAAAGACGCCATCCTGCGCCCTATTCTATATTAAGCATGTTACGCTCCGTTACGTCCGTGAAAGGGAGGTTGGCTCTTTTTATTGATATGCATGCTCACGCAAATAAGAGAGGGGTGTTCTTCTATGGAAATTCTATGAATGCACCGGAATTACTTCAAAGTCTCTTGTATGCGAAGTTGGTATCTATGAACACTCCATACTTTGAGTTTCAATCGTCCAATTTCTCGGAGGCTAACATGTTTGCCACCGGAAAAACAGGGGAAGGTCGCGACACCTCCAGCCGGGTGACACTGTACCAAGAAACCGGTTTGGTTCATAGCTATACCATTGAAGCCTCTTATGTGATAGGGAACACGCTGAATCCAATTGTAGGCCTTTCAAGTTGCGGAGTAGATGAGCCGGAGGTGATTCAAGGGACATTTTGTCCCAAATACTCCCAGGCCGTGTTTGCGGATATTGGAAAAGGTCTATTGGTGGCTTTACTTGACCTTAAGGGGTGTAATCCCATAAGCCGTCTTTCAAACACACAGTTTCACAGCGTGAAGGGGCTGCTTGCTGCACTGCAACGGCAATTTCAGATTGAAATTGCAGAACGGTTGTTTAAAATAGCGTTCATGAGTGGAGGACAAGCAGCCATTGCCCGCGACCCAGGTGCGGATCCCGTGTATACCGTGATGTCGGTTTTGAGGTCCGACGATATTCCAGACGCAATGACAATAAAGGATGGAAGAGGACTTCCAGTGACAACAATTCGAGGACTTTTGGAGTTTGTACCGCTTGAGCAAGCCATCCAAATTTTGGCGCACGCGCCCCCAATGTTTCCGCCCCGCACGCTTCTGTACGGTGCAGGGAGAAGAATGATGAATCAAGTCGGTGGAGGGTTTGCTGGACGACGCTCCATGAGCAACGCTGGTCTTGGTGTCACAGCGGTCCCTGCAGTTTCCACGACTGGGCGAAAGTCCATCACGGGCTCGAATTGAAACAAATTACCGGCAACATCGTGTTTTTCTTCTTTCTTTCTTTTTTCCTTTTGACGGCGATGATAGAAATCTCGAATAAGAGCGGCGTGGGGTGTGGTAGAGCGGAGCGAAGAGGCATAAAGGAATGGAGGCAGCCCGAAAAAGAAAAAAAGAAGGAAAAAGGGAAAAGGGATGTGGGTGGAAGTGAAGGATGGAAGGAGTACACACACGGAATGGCGGCGCTTTAGAGGCGGATGAGCGGCAGATACCCAAACAAGAGAAACAACAGTAATAATAATAATAACTGGAAGAAAAAAAAAAGAGAGAGAGAGAGAGGAAGAGAGGGACGAAAAGGGAAGAAAGAGACGCAATGAGGATGAAGCGAGATGGAAGGGATACGCGAGAGATGATTTCTCCTCTTGTTTGTGTGGTTGGATGCTTCAGTAAATGAACTGCTTAACGAGTGAAAAGAGAAATTGGAGGTGCGGGCTTTGGTTTGATCGCTGTCGTTAAACAAGAGCGAAAGGCAAGTGAAAAAAGAAAAAAAAAAAGAAAGGGGAATGAGCAGCAGGCAAGGCATAAGGTGAGGTATAACTGGTGGGAGGGACTGCGTGCACTCGTTTCAACTTTTTATTTTGTTTTTAACCACACCGTTCGATTTTCCTTTTTTTTTTTTTTGTTGTTCCTCTGTTTTCAGTGGTTCAACGACAACCTTGACGCCGCCGGTTGAAGTGGCCTGTCATCGTCATTGCTTTTGTGTCAATCTGATTTCTCGGTTTGTAGGGCTGGATTTCTCACCCGATGCTCCGTTGTTGCTGAGTTTTGGAGAGCAAATTGAGAACGATAAATTTTGGTAGTACAATCGTTGTGTTGAACTGAAATCTTTACAGGTGTGTGTGTCTGTATATATATATATATATATATATATATGTATGCCGCTTGTGCATACGGTCACACCATTTGCCGTGGATGTGTTTGTTGTGGTGACAAATACGGGGATTAGGACGGACGGATTGTTTTTTTGGATCCTCATAATTAAATGGAGGAATCTGACGCTTGAAACCCCGTTTGCTTCTTTTGTGTTTTGGTTGAAACTGAGTATTTATATTTATTTATGTATATGAAAAGGAGATGAGGGCGATATGAATGGAAAATGGATGACATTTGCTTTTTCACCGTTTTTTTTTTTTTCCTTCCCTTTTGGGCGATTTTGTTTTCTTCCACGCAAGGGAGAAAAAACAAAATGCTTTGCGTTTCTTGATGAATGCGACGTTTCTGCTGTACGCATTGGATATATATATATATATAATCTGTTTGTGCGTACATGCATGCATGTATGTACGTATGTATTTTTCACTGGGAGGGCACCTGCAGATGCTCTTGTTGCTACTATTCCCTGTTTGATTTTTTTATTATTTTTATTTTTTTCTTAAGAAAGAATTAAAGGCAGAAAGAGAAAAAGAGAAGGGAATTATTTTCGGACAGTATCCGGAGAGAGAAGAAAAGGGGAAAGGAAAACAACAACAACAAAAAAAAAAAAACAACGAAAACAAGGGATGTCCAAATTTGACAAGTGTGTATGCGAATGGATTTTCTCTGCTTCCATTGATCGCCAGAGCAAACATCAGATTCTCGAGAATGTTATCACC
Source organism: Trypanosoma cruzi (assembly GCF_000209065.1). Lineage (NCBI taxonomy): Eukaryota > Euglenozoa > Kinetoplastea > Trypanosomatida > Trypanosomatidae > Trypanosoma > Trypanosoma cruzi. Next base: position 65,738 of record NW_001849458.1, read on the forward strand.
ACCATCGACGAGTACAAGAAGATGGAGGGGAAGGACCTGAAAACACAGGGGGAGTATAAAAAGAAACTCATATCAGGAATTTCGGGACAATCTCGTAGTGGTCACACGGGGGGAAAAAGAAATAAGGGATCTGTGGTTGACTACAAGTTTTCCAGGAAGGTCAATGAGGTTATCCAACGGCTTGACGATCCGCAAATTACTCCACTTCCAACGAGTTTGTCACAGCGAGAGGAGAATGGAAGCGAGGATGCAAATGTGCCGTTGAACTCGGCAGTGCCTGCAAACCCTTCACAGAATGGACAGTCTCTGCCCTCGGTGGATGGTCTTCAAGAGAACCATGAAATCAATGACGGAGTTGAGAGCGAGGAGCAGTTGACCATTCAAAGCGATCGGGTCGAAACGGATGAGAAATACGAAGAAAATGAAATGGAGGCGATGCGCTACGGATTTGAAACATTCAAGTTTGTCAAGACGGGCTCGCGAGCAAACTCAGCCTCGTCCTCGGATGTGGGCGATGGCGGAAACGCGGCTGCCGCAAACCGCCCCGGCACAGATGAAATTATGGACGACAATGAAGATGAACGGCGGCGCCTTATTACGATGCAGGGTCATTCTCGACTGGGAATATCGGCTCGCAGTATTGGTGCTGAAGAAATGATGTCCACAGAGTTCCCCACCGCAGCCAAGTCATCTGAAGCCGCAAGTTTTATTATGAAGGTGTTGGAAAAACACTTCCTTTTCTCTTTCCTGGATGACAAGGAATTGCACAAGCTGGCGATGGTGATGAATACCGAGGACTTCCCGGAGGGGATAAAGGTTCTTGTCAAGGGGGAGACCAACAGTAAGTTTTACATCATACTTGACGGCAGCGCTACCATTACCATGTTTGAAGATGATCCGGACAGGATTGAGACGGAGAGTCTTCAGAAAGGTTCCGTTTTTGGGGAATTGGGCCTTCTGTATGAAACCCAAAGCGAAGTGAGCGTGGAATCTACCACTCCCCTCTTTTGTGCAACTTTGGAGCGAAATACGTACAAAATTGTGGTCTCTCGGGCCGAAGAAGAAAAGCGTCAACGGTATTTTTCGTTTCTTGAAAACGCTCCCTTCATTAAGGACTTGCCGGCACAGGAGCGTTTGAAAATTGCGGAGGCGTTAAAGGAGGATAAATACACCGAAGGCGACAAAATTATAAGGTACGGTGAGAAGGTGGATTGGCTACATATCATTGTGGAGGGCACGGCTGATGTGATTGGACGAAATGAAGAGGGTGAGGAGGAGTATGTTGTGACAAAAAATGTTGGTGAGTGCTTTGGCGATTTGGAGTTTTTGTATCACCATGAAACGGTGGCCGATGTTGTTGCAACGAGTCCTTTTGTTCGGACTGCCAAGATGAGCCGCCTTCACTTTGAACAACTCATTGGGACCGCCAAGGAGTTACTGGACCGCGAGGTGAAGGAAGATGCATCGTACGACTACTACCGCCGAACGATGGTTGGGACGTCAGCTCCACGAGAGGATCCCACGCCTTCTTTTGATGCGCCGCCAGAATATCTTTCCAAGCTGAATGTGCCGTTGAAATTGTGAATGTGCATGAAGAAGGAAGAGGCGGCCAGAAAAGCAGGCACTTTAGTAAAAAAATATTTTGTATTTGACCGTTGGCACTAAACAACGAGCCCCGCTAGTCCGAGATTTGGTCCTGTGGAATGAAAAGTGGAGTGGCAGTTAGAGCCGACATCATCTTTGGTTAGAGCATTTTTAGTTTTTCTTTTTTTTTTAGCGTCATTGTGTGTGTGTGTCTATGCGGTTTTTATGTATTTATTTATTCCTTTTTGGTGTTTTTGTGTGATTTCCGGTTGTTTGTTGTTTTTCTTTGTTTATTTGTAGTTTCACCATACATGCATTTTTATTTATTTATTTCTAGTCTGCTACTCCCTCTCCCTCTCTCTCTCTCCCTCTCCATTATGAACTGAACGCAGCCATTGACTTCCATGCGGCGCTTTTTTTTTTTTTTTCCTCTTTTCTTTTCCGGTTCCTTCAGAAGAAAAAAAAAAAAGAAAAAACAAAAAACGATGAGGGACGAGAAGGTTAGGAAGAATGAGAGAAAAAAAAAAAAAAAAAAAGACGTTATTTCTTGCATATTTTTACGGAGGCGGGAGAAGGAAAAAAGAGAGAGAGAGAGGGAGAGAGAGAGAGGGCGATAAAATAGGACTAAAAGGGAAAAAAAATTTGTTATTTGTTTTGGACTTCTCTCGCCTGACTGCCGGATTTTATTTTATTTTATTTATTTATTTATTTATTTATTTTGATGCGATCTGATCTGTATTCATGCGGTTCTTTTTTTTTTTTTTCTTCCCTCCGTACATAAGTCTATGTGTGTACTTGTGCTGTCGTACTTGGCAAGGATTAAATTGTTGCAACCAGCATGCTGACTTAAATCACACTTTACTCTCCTGTTTTTTTTTTTTTGTTTGTTTGTTTTTTGTTTTCTTTTTTTTAAGTGTTCCTAAAAAATTTTTTTTTTTATTTTTTCCAATTAATGAAAATAAACTCAAAGAAAAAAAAAGGAAACGAGGGGATATCATTGTTGGCCGCTTGGTTGCCATGGCTTTTGTCTGCCTTCCTTCCTTTTGTTTGCCTTTTGATTGCATGTGGACTCTGCTTTTTTTGTTGTGTGTGTGTGTGTAGGTGCTGCGCAAGGTGGGATTTTGATTTATTGCCTTTTTTTTTTTTGTTTTTTTTAGTTATTTTAGGCGTAATCGATCGTTGGATTTCTTTTTGTGGCATTAGCGCGGTTTCTCATGTCGTCTTATCAGCGCATCACCGCGCAGTTTGCCGGGGGCTGTGAATTACTTTTTGACAAACAAACTCAGCTGCAGCTGGAGGGTATCGTTCCACACGGCACAACCATCAACGGACTGGTGCAGATGCTGAAGGTGAATCACATAAAAGAAAGGCCTGACCTTTTTGTGGATCAATCAGGAACAACGCTACGCCCTGGGATTCTTGTGCTTGTGAACGCATGTGATGCGGAGGTTGTGGGTGGACTCGATTACGTTCTAACGGATGGTGATACAATCGAATTTATCTCGACACTACACGGTGGATGAGGGAAACAAAAAAAATACATAAAAAAAATGATCCCTGCCTTTTTTTTTTTTTTTCCTCTTTCTTTCTCCTGAGGGACGCAGAGTATGCTCTCTTAGCATTTTTGCCCGTTTCCTTCCAGTGAGTTTTTAAGAAGAAGGAAAGTCGCGTCAAACGTGTCGGTTATTTTTTCATGTACGCGCTTTTGTCTCTCGTTGTGACCACTTGTCAACCGACATTTGTTGCGGTGTATGTATTTGTTTATTGACTTTATTGTATTATTTATTTATTTATTTATTTATTTTTTTTTTTTTTGGGGGGGGGGGGGGATCGGCGGCTGGATGTGGTAGGACTAGGCTATTGTTCACCTTGAACTATCTCTTTAATCGATACCGGAAGATGACGGGGGAAGAGACGCTTCTGGCGAACATTAATGTTGGAATTTTGGGTCATGTTGACAGCGGCAAAACGTCACTGGCGAAAGCGCTCTCCTCCACCGCCTCCACAGCGGCGTTTGACAAGAGCCCTGAGAGCCAGCGGCGCGGTATTACTCTCGATCTGGGTTTCAGCGCTTGCTGCATCTCATCCGCCCTGGTGGCACCACCATTGCATGCGGCAGGTATTGAGCAGATCCAATGCACGTTTGTCGACTGTCCGGGCCATGCATCTCTCATCCGGACTATCTTGGCTGGGGCACAGATCATAGACATCATGATTCTTGTTATAGATGCTTGCAAGGGGGTACAGACGCAGACGGCAGAGTGCATCGTAATTGGTGAGGTCCTGTGTAAACCGTTGGTAGTGGTGATTAACAAGATTGACGCGGTCCAAGGCTCAACCCCCGAAGAGAAACGCGTAACACTTGACAAATTGCGGAAACGTCTTCAAAAGACCTTTGAACGCACACGCTGGCCCTCCGTACAGATGGTGGAAGTTGCCGCTGCTCCGCGCAGAGACGAGGCGGCATCAGGAGAGGTTTCTCATCCCATCAATATGGAGGAGGTGATTTCCGCCATTTTGGGTCTTGTGGATTTAACGGCGTTGAAGGACCAGTTGACAACACCGCTACGCTCCGAAGATTTTGTGATGTTGTTTGATCACTGTTTTGTGTTGAAGGGTCAAGGCACCGTTTTCACCGGCACTGTGATTTGTGGCCAAGTCAGTGTCGGGGATAACATTTTGATCCCCGACTCGCACGTGGTAAAAAAGGTGAAGGGGCTGCAGGCATTTCGAAAGCCTCTCCAGCACGCAAGAAGAGGTGATCGTGTGGGGTTGTGCGTGGTTCAATTTGATGCAGAGGGGGTGGAACGGGGTATATTGTGTAGTGCACAACACCAACGAGGGAATGCAATCTCCAACGTACCTCTTCTGTTTGAGAGCACATCAGTGATTGTTGCTGAGGTGAATCGTGTGCGTTTTCATCAGCTTTTGTGTGATGCTCACACAAAATTTCACATCACCATTGGACACTCAACAGTGATGGGAACGATGAAGTATTTTAGCCGCCCCACAACCATTGCGCCTGAGGAGAAGGAAGCATCATTTGATATCTGGCAGGAAAGTATGTATGTTGAGGAACTGACAGAAGACGCCTTTCTCACCTTTGATAGCACGGAAGGACAGCCACAAAGTGGCCAACCGGTTGCCGTGAAACGCGGTCCCCTGACATATTATGCCATCATTCTCTTGGAACGGCCTATTATGGCCGCCGTTGGTACACCACTAATTGCCACACGACTCGATATGGAGCGGGATAACATGTGCCGCATTGCAATTTCGGGGTCTGTGCGCGCGCTTCTAAGCAGTGGAACTTCTGCTGACGCATCGATCATGTCCTGGCGCGAGCTGCCGATTGTGCGCTTTAAATCCAGGGCGCTTGTTGTGGAGCGCGTGGTAAACGAGAAGACTTGTATTGCCAGTGGTGTTGTGGGATTTGAGGTCCCTGAAACACGTGGCGGTAGTATAAACCAGAAATCAAAAGAAAAAGACACGCTGCACGCGGAGGTGAAGAAGTTCATTGGAATGCGGGTTCATTTTCGCCCGACAGGGGAAGAAGGAAATGATGCCACCACCCCCACGGGAGTGAAGGAGGGAATAATTGACTCCGCCTTTGGTAAGACAGGAAAGGTGAAGCTTGTATTCAAGGATCCCATTTTTGCGGAGAATGAGCCTTCGACCACCGGGCGAACGAAGCGAGGGGGCGTGACATTTCTAACGGACGGTGTGGTGGAGCTCACGCTGAAAAAATATCCTCTGGCTGTTCACTGTCAGCTCCAGCAGTAGACGGTTGTGAGAACGGACGAACAGGCCGGTGTATTTTCACATGAAGCGTACCTTTCGGCTCTTGGTCCTCACGGTGCACGGTGTCCTTGATTTCTGACTCCACCCACCTCTTTCAAGCTATTCCACTACTCATCTCATCGTTGTTAAGATTATTATTGTCACCACGCCTGTTTTTGATTTCTTTTTTTTTCTTTTTTTATCCACAAGGACCAGTTCCTCTCGCGATGAATCGACTCGAAGTCATTCGGAAGTCAATTTCATATGTTGGCCTCGATCCGGCCATGTTCAAACCTTACCCTTTTAATGTCAGTAGTTCTGCCCTCTCAGAACTGATGGACTGCATGTCCTACATTGTATTCCCCGAATTCAGTGAACCCCCAATGAATCCTGTGACTGTCCCCGAGCAACGCCTTGGCGGCAGTGCACTGCTTCAATGGACACTGACCCGCATGGCCGACATTATCAACTCACAGATTTATTCTGCCCTTATGCTTCAGGGCCACACGAAATGCTCTAAAGATGAAGCAGGTATTCCCCACTCGTTAAATGCTGAGAGCGGGTCAAATGATGATGGTTTTACACCTCAAAATGAAACTCATGCCTTTGGCGAAGTTAGATCTTTTCATTTGGAAGCCAAGAAAAGGGCGGAAGAGATCACAGAAGCTTTTCTAACGCGTAAATTACGCAGCATACGGTGGCTTCTTCGTACCGATGCAGAAAGTATCCTTAATAATGATATTGCATCCAACTCTCTCTCGGAAGTGGTTCTTTGCTATCCCGGACTACGCTGCATGAAACACCAGCGCACTGCACATGCGTTACACGAACTGGGGGCTCCAAGCATTTTTACGCGCCTTCTTACAGAAATGGCGCATTCCACGACCGGCATTGACATCCATCCTGCTACCTCTATTGGCCATCATTTTTTTATTGATCATGGCACTGGTATTGTGATTGGGTCAACCGCCATCATTGGCAACTACGTATCTATATACCATGGGGTCACGCTGGGGACAAGGTCTTTTCCTGTGGTTGCTAAAACTGGGGAGAAGGTGAGGAACCTTGCACGCCACCCCATTATTGAGGACAGAGTGACCATCTACGCCAACGCTATGGTGCTTGGCCGAATTCGGATAGGGAAGGATAGCGTCATTGGTAGCCACTGCCTGGTCTTGAAGGACTTACCTCCAAAATCCATGATTCGGCGGACATCCAATGCAAAACTCCCTACTCCATATATAACCCTTCAAAAAGGTGGATCGGATATATGAGAGCACCACACACAGTGAAGTAATGATAAAATTGAAAGTATGTTATTTTTTTCGAACTCGGATAGTCAAAAACACACACACAAAAAAAAAAAAAAAAGAAGCAAGAGAATGCGAGGAATAAGGTGAATTGATATTCTTGGGTTACAGCAGTTGGGTTACTTGTGACGGTCGGATTCAAGGGGACAAAGCAGGTGGTGGATATATAAATATATATAAACATCTGATTTTATTCGCTTGTCATTTACGTTTTTTTTTTTTTTTTTTACTTCTTGAAGTAAAACCAGTAATTTTATGAGATGGAGTAAGTTGAGATTAGGTGTATATATATATATACTTGTATAGGTTGTTATATTTTTGTTTGCGTGAAAAGTCTTTACTGTTGTAATGGTGTTGGAATGACGAACTGATTGAATTTGAGGTGTTTTTTTTTTTTTTTTTTTTTTTGATTTACATGTTGTACATGAGATGCCTGAACGTAAATATTTTTTTCTCTCTACCCGCAAACAGGCACAGTATTAGTATTAGTAGTAGTAGTTGTTGCCGTCGTGGTAGGCAAGAAGATGTTTAGTGCTTCTGCCCTATGGCTCCGAGGTCAGTACAAGACACGTCTTAAGAAGCGCATGGTCGGCTTTATTCCCAAAGTGATTCCACGCAAGATAAAGAACAATATGGTGGCTCTGCGTAGCGAGGCAAACACAGGGCACATGGAGGGCTACATGAAGACCGAGGCGGAAAGACTTGACGCTACAGGTCGCAAGGTTCAAAAGGTGCTATGGGACCCCGTCTTGCAGAGGCACTGCTTGTTCAAGGAAACAAAGATTCGAGGGCCCTTCATGACGAAAGCGAACATCGTTAAGAAGATGGATTTCCCCATTGGAGCAGCGGGGAACGCTTCTGTGAAGTAAGTGGCCCTGTCAGTGCGAAGAAGAATGGGAAGGGCTGGAAAGAAAAGAGGTGTGCGAAAAACACGGCGCAGCTGCTTTTTCAAGAAAAATTAAACCTCTTAAAAGATTATTATTATTATTATTATTTTTTACCGCCCACCAACACGTAGGCATGTAGAGAGATATCAATTTTCCTTTTTTATTACTTTTTTGGACTTTTTCCCCTTTTTTTTTCTCTTTTCCGTTCATGAAGGCGATTGTGTGCATCTATGCCCTTGCAAAAGCCAAGAGTGGCTGCCGTGGTAGATGGGGAAGACGACTCGGATGACGGAGAGCTTTCTCACACGGCCAACGCACGAAGAGCTCCTTCTGTGGAGGAGCTCAAACAGAACGTCACTTTATTGTACCAGCGTGCGGCAGTTCAGTCGTCGTCACAACAGGCTACCCCACCTCGGAATGACCCACACGTCGTGGAATTGCCACCGCCACCGCCAGCGCCTTCCCGAAAGTTGCAGGTCCGAGAATCGGACGAAGGCCTATCAGCGCTACAGAGACAATTAACAGCACTTCAGTCAGTGCTTAGGAGTAGTCAAAAAAAGTTCCAAGTGCGTGACGACGCAACGGCAAGACGGCCGCTACCAATTGTTACTGCATCCCAATTCAAACGTCCAATCAGTGAGGACTTCCTCCATGAATTGAGAGGATGTCGGTTAACACAATCTGCCGGAGATGAAAATACTGCACATCTAAAAGAAGGTTTCTCTTGTCACTGTGAAAACAATTTAAGGAGTGCTTACAACAGATGGAGAGATATTCTTGCAGAAATACACGCAAATGCATTAAAAAGGACATCAACAATTGCCTCCAAGCTAGATTTGGAAATCAAAGGCCAGAAACAATTCTTGGAGGAAGCACGGCAGCGTATTAAAGGTACCATTCTGCTAACAGACACGCTTTCTGATACAATCACTTGCTTTACTCGCCATTCTTCGGAGCATTATGGCGCTCTTCAGAAAAAACAAAAAACCTCTACCTAATGACCGAAAAGGACACAGTGAATTTCAGTTTTTCGGCAAGGAAGAATTCCAATTGCGCCACCTTTCTACCTCTGTATTGTATTTCCTGTTTCTGTGCATGCTTGTTCTCACTTTTTTATTATTGTTATTATTTTTTATTTCTGCCTTGCCACACTGGATGATCTCACTCTTTTTTTAGGGAATCCCAGGCACACTCACATGTCTCACTGCAAGTTTGAACATCCGCGCCACGGCCATCTTGGCTTCCTGCCACGCAAGCGCAGCCGACAGATTCGCGGCCGCGTTCGCTCCTTTCCTAAGGATGACCCGTCACAAAAGCCGCACCTGACCAGCTTTATGGTGTTTAAGGCGGGCATGACACACATCGTTCGCGACGTTGATCGACCCGGCTCCAAGGTGAACAAGAAGGAGGTTGTGGAGCCGGTGACGATCTTGGAGGCACCGCCCATGGTGGTGGTGGGCATCGTCGGCTACCGCCAGACGCCTGTGGGCCACAAGACGATCGGCACCGTGTGGGCGCACCACACCAGCGTGGAATTCCGCCGCCGCTTCTACAAGAACTGGAAGCAGTCCGCGCAGCTGGCCTTCACGAAGCGCAAGCAGTTTGCTCGCACGACTGAGGGTCGCCTTGCCGAGGCGCGCACGCTGAAGGCCTTTGCCAAGAAGGCTGACATCATCCGTGTTGTTGCCCATACCCAACTGCGCAAGCTGCGTAACAACCGTGTTGGTGTGAAGAAGGCGCACGTGAGCGAGATCCAGATCAACGGCGGCACCATTGCCGAGAAGATTGAGCTTGCCAAGTCTCTCCTGGAGAAGGAGGTCCGCATTGACTCCATCTTCCAGCAGTCCGAGACGTGCGACGTGTGTGCCGTGACAAAGGGTCATGGGTTCACTGGTGTCGTGAAGCGCTGGGGCGTTGCCTGTCTGCCGCGCAAGACCCACCGTGGTCTGCGTAAAGTGGCCTGCATTGGCGCGTGGCACCCCGCCCGCGTGATGTACACCGTTGCCCGTGCTGGCCAGCACGGCTACCACCACCGCACGCACCTCAACAAGAAGATCTACCAGCTGGGCCGCGCGGTGTCGATGGAGCCGAACCAGGCCACGACCACGTACGACCTCACAGCCAAGTCCATCACTCCGATGGGTGGCTTTGTTGGCTACGGTACAGTGCGCAACGACTACATCATGCTGAAGGGCTCCGTTGCGGGTCCTCGCCGTCGCGTCATCACACTGCGTCGTCCCATGGCCCCACAGACATCGCGCAAGCTCACGGAACAGATCACGCTGAAGTTCATTGACACAAGCTCCAAGATTGGTCATGGCCGCTTCCAGACAAAGAAGGAGAAGAGCCAGTGGTTTGGCCCCCTCAAGAAGGACCGCATTCGTCGCGAGGAGCGGCTCCGCAAGGAGCGCGTGGCTCGCGCTGCGGAGCGCAAGGCGAAGGGTGGTGCTGTTGCCGCCGCCCCAAAGAAAGCAAAGAAGTGATCATCTTAGCTCTTGCGTAAAAGTTTCTTAACTAGGAAGAAACACGTGCTGGGAAACACCAACTAATTTTTTTTATTTTGTTTTTACGTGACTTTTGCCCGTTATTTTTATTTTTTATTTTTATTTTGCTTTATGCCAGATGTGCTTTTCCGATGGTTGTTTTATGATTTGTTTTATGGTTTGTGTTCTTTTTGCTTTTGTTGATTTATTATTGTTATTATTTTTTATTTCTGCCTTGCTACACTGGATGATCTCACTCTTTTTTTAGGGAATCCCAGGCACACTCACATGTCTCACTGCAAGTTTGAACATCCGCGCCACGGCCATCTTGGCTTCCTGCCACGCAAGCGCAGCCGACAGATTCGCGGCCGCGTTCGCTCCTTTCCTAAGGATGACCCGTCACAAAAGCCGCACCTGACCAGCTTTATGGTGTTTAAGGCGGGCATGACACACATCGTTCGCGACGTTGATCGACCCGGCTCCAAGGTGAACAAGAAGGAGGTTGTGGAGCCGGTGACGATCTTGGAGGCACCGCCCATGGTGGTGGTGGGCATCGTCGGCTACCGCCAGACGCCTGTGGGCCACAAGACGATCGGCACCGTGTGGGCGCACCACACCAGCGTGGAATTCCGCCGCCGCTTCTACAAGAACTGGAAGCAGTCCGCGCAGCTGGCCTTCACGAAGCGCAAGCAGTTTGCTCGCACGACTGAGGGTCGCCTTGCCGAGGCGCGCACGCTGAAGGCCTTTGCCAAGAAGGCTGACATCATCCGTGTTGTTGCCCATACCCAACTGCGCAAGCTGCGTAACAACCGTGTTGGTGTGAAGAAGGCGCACGTGAGCGAGATCCAGATCAACGGCGGCACCATTGCCGAGAAGATTGAGCTTGCCAAGTCTCTCCTGGAGAAGGAGGTCCGCATTGACTCCATCTTCCAGCAGTCCGAGACGTGCGACGTGTGTGCCGTGACAAAGGGTCATGGGTTCACTGGTGTCGTGAAGCGCTGGGGCGTTGCCTGTCTGCCGCGCAAGACCCACCGTGGTCTGCGTAAAGTGGCCTGCATTGGCGCGTGGCACCCCGCCCGCGTGATGTACACCGTTGCCCGTGCTGGCCAGCACGGCTACCACCACCGCACGCACCTCAACAAGAAGATCTACCAGCTGGGCCGCGCGGTGTCGATGGAGCCGAACCAGGCCACGACCACGTACGACCTCACAGCCAAGTCCATCACTCCGATGGGTGGCTTTGTTGGCTACGGTACAGTGCGCAACGACTACATCATGCTGAAGGGCTCCGTTGCGGGTCCTCGCCGTCGCGTCATCACACTGCGTCGTCCCATGGCCCCACAGACATCGCGCAAGCTCACGGAACAGATCACGCTGAAGTTCATTGACACAAGCTCCAAGATTGGTCATGGCCGCTTCCAGACAAAGAAGGAGAAGAGCCAGTGGTTTGGCCCCCTCAAGAAGGACCGCATTCGTCGCGAGGAGCGGCTCCGCAAGGAGCGCGTGGCTCGCGCTGCGGAGCGCAAGGCGAAGGGTGGTGCTGTTGCCGCCGCCCCAAAGAAAGCAAAGAAGTGATCATCTTAGCTCTTGCGTAAAAGTTTCTTAACTAGGAAGAAACACGTGCTGGGAAACACCACCTAATTTTTTTTATTTTGTTTTTACGTGACTTTGCCCGTTATTTTTATTTTTTATTTTTATTTTGCTTTATGCCAGATGTGCTTTTCCGATGGTTGTTTTATGATTTGTTTTATGGTTTGTGTTCTTTTTGCTTTTGTTGATTAATTTTTTTTTTGATTTCATTGTTGCTGTTTATTTTATTTTATTGTTATTTTTTAGGTAGTTTTTTTTTTTGTTGTTGTTGTTGTTATTGTTTTGTGTTTATATTTTTCGTTCTTATATTGTGTGTAATGTCGAGGGTTTCAGCAAACGATGATTCAAAAGGGTTTGATTTAACGTTTGGATTTGCTGCTGGAGGCTGGTTTGGGATGTATCACTTTGGTGCTTGTCAAGCGATTGTTGATTCCGGAATTATTGATCGATTGACGGCGGAGGGAAAACGTGTTCGCTTTGCCGGAAGTAGCGCGGGCGCACTTGTTGCTTTGTGCATGGTTTTGAAGAATTACCGGTTCAAGGAAATGCGGGATTTTCTAATGGGGTGTGCGGAGCATTACCGTTATTCATGGCTTAACTTGTGTTGTATAGATCGATATCTTGACGACGCTTTGGATCAATTTGGTGGTCATCTGAGAGACTTGGAGATGAAGCAGGAGTTATTCGACACGTTGAACGATGGATTACTGGAGATATTTGTGACAACGCTTCCAAAGATGAAGTCAAAAGTTTTTACGGAGTTCCATTCGCATGAAGATGTCGTGGAAGCCGTGAAAGCGTCTTGTTGTGCGGCGCCGTTTGTGGGCGTGCCGTTCCGGCTGCGAGGAACAGGGGAATGGGTCTGCGATGGTGGCTTGTCGATTGTCACACCGCACAATGGCGAGCCCCGAACAATTACGGTGAGCCCTTTTTATTGTAGCACGGCAACCGTACATCCCACCATTTTTGTTCCGTTCTGGTGGGTATTACGCCCACCTGGGAAGGTTGCTCTCCGGAATCTGTTTGCACTGGGTTACAATGACATGATAGAGGGACTTGTTGTGAACGGTTACATTACACCCGAGAAGGGCGAGTCATTGCTAAGGCCTGAAGTACAATTTTTAAATGGGGGTGGTATGTTCCGGCGTTATGGTTTGTATTTGCTTGATTTTTTGGCTTTCATATTTGTTCGTCCGGTCGTAGTTTTATGCATTTACGTCGAACTTGCATTCATGAGTTTTTTCTATTTCTTACGGGGTTTATTCTGCCTGGATAACAGACCAATTAGGAGAATGTATGACAACCTGAGAAATATCGTGTCTATTCGTACATTGGGTAGACTTATTTTCGGCGAAAATGTACCGCACAATGTCGAGCGTCTGGAGAAAAGTTCTCGGGTTTACCGCGTGTTTAATCCAATTCTCTTGGGAGGGAAAAATACCACGGAGAGAGCTGTCATGAGTCCCACAGGAGTTTGCAGTGGTGTTATGCCTACACTATCTTCCAAAACGCGGAAGAGGGCAACGAGCGCTGCCCAAGAGAAGTCGGGGAAAATTTATCGCCGCTTGTGATTATGAATGTTTTTTTGCTTTACATATATTCCACATGTCTTTTGCAGTTTTATATTCCCTTTTTTGGTCCACTTACACCTACACCATTCAATATATATATATATATATATATATGTAAGTCGGTATTTTATACGCGAATGTTTAGTACTTGTCGGCAGCCGCAGCGAAGCCAGATGAAGAAAAGAATGATAATTTGAATATGTCTGTTTTATTTGCATCATACCCGGAGGTTTTTTTTTTTCTTCCTTTTTTTCTTTCTTTATTTTTTTCTACGTTTTTTTTTTTTAATCCAGTTTTGGGCGGGAGTCTGGTAGTGCTGAACACCAATTTTCATGAACGGAGGGGGGAGGGAGGGGCTTTTTCTCCGGCGGGTGCGTTGCCTTCCCACTTTTATCCGCCAAGTGTTTTTGCGACGTTTTGCTGTCGGGAATGTAGTGGTTTGCTTCTCTCTCTCTCTCTGTGTGTGTGTGTGTGTGTGCGATTTCCCCTTCTGTATTATTTTTGTTTTTAGTTTCGCGTCTTTTGCACGTAGAGTGGAAAGAGCACTGAAAAAAAAAAAAAAAAAAAGTAGGGCCTTTTGCCTTCTTGATAACTTTTTTTTTTTCTTTTGGTTCACATTTTGGCAGCCCATCAGCATCCATCTTTGCTCTGAGGAGTCCCTCATGTTTCGCTGCTCCCTCCGCGGTCTGCAAAAGGCGTTTGAGAGCCACACAACAACGTTGGAAGATAAGAGCTTCAAGGGAAAGGCGAAGTCGGAACTGAAGAAGCTGCTGAAGATTCAGCTTGTTTTGATCCCCATTGTTGTGGCGTGGGTCATGTTTGCCTTTCCGCACCCGTCCGTAGAAGAAGAGAAGCGGCTACGTGCGGAGTACGAGAAGAACGCTGGTTGGAAGACGTAAACGGAGAGGGCGATTTTAAATTTGACTGTGGACAGGTGCACAAACCGACGAATATATACAATAAATTTATACCTTTTTTTGTTTTGTTGTTCTGCATGCATGGCTATTTGTTTGCGGCCCTTCTTTATTGTTATTGTTATTATTATTATGTTTTGGAGGTTGCGACGGGACCGCAGTCTATGGTACTACTTTTTGCCTTTCTTTTTTATTTTATTTACGTCTGTGTCTTTTTGTTTGTTTGTTTGTTTGTGTGTGTGGCTACCGTGTCCAAGTATGACGCTGTCTTGGCGAGGAACATGATGCGTCTGACACGGCGATGCCTCTTCATCACGAAGATCAGCAAGATCTCACGGCCCCCCGCCAGCGGCTACGAGATTGCCGAGCTGCCAAATGAAAAGGTTTTCATGGAATTTTTAAAGTATTACAACACAAAGTGTGTTCTGGCCGTTCTCCATTCCGGCTCTCTTCGCAGCACGGCGGGAGAAGGTGGTGCCGGTACGAAGATCGTGGAGGATCCGCTCACGCGCAGCTTCATCTCGTCCATCAATGCAATGAACATGGGAAATCCCAACGAAACGAAACTGGCGCTTGTGCCTGGGCCGCATGCCCCAAGAATGGTGGAAGAGTACGGCGTGCTGACTTACCCAACGGTGCTCTTGTTTATGAATGGGAAGTGCGTGGAGCGGGTCGTGGGTGCCCGCACGCGAGAGGTGTCCATCAAGGCACTCTTTACGCTTCGAAATGCGGGAAGAAACATCTTTTCAAGGGAGTGAATAATTATCCAATTGCGGCCCTATTGACGTGTCAGTAAAGCAGACAATTGTCTTTTTTTAAAGGCAACAGAGAAAAACGCAGAAAAAAGAAGGATGTGTCACGGTCTTTTATGTCGTGGTGTAAAAAGTACTGATTGGTGTAACTTTTGTGTGTGTGCTTCTTTTTTTTTTTTTTTTGTCTTGGCGCTTTGGACTTTTTTTCATATATTTTTTGTTGTTGTTGTTTTTAGAGGTTTCATTGGTGCGGCTGAAAAAGGCAGTCGTGACGAATAATGGCGTCATTAAACGCACATGCAGGGGGAAATGTCGAGTGGGGGTCATATGTTGCACGCTGCCCGGTTTGTGCCATGGGTCCATGCACGGGGAC
Organism: Trypanosoma cruzi; assembly: GCF_000209065.1. Taxonomy (NCBI): domain Eukaryota; phylum Euglenozoa; class Kinetoplastea; order Trypanosomatida; family Trypanosomatidae; genus Trypanosoma; species Trypanosoma cruzi. Next base: position 80,982 of record NW_001849458.1, read on the forward strand.
GTGTTTGAAAGTACCCAACGAGGGCACGTGTGGCAAGGAGGGAAACACGTCGGCCCCTAATGGCAGTACTTGTGTTCTACCGGAATTGTGTCTCAACGACTTGAACAAGCTCTTAGGCGAAGAGTTTAATGAAACAGATATGCACCATGATGAGGGTAATGAGGGTGATACAAGAATACACGAAAATGAAAAATACTGCTAGTGAAACCTGTTTATCTACCACGATGATGTGTATTCGTGGAGCTCGTGAGATGGAGGAGGAGCTAGGGGCGGCAAAAAAGCAGTTAGAGGACCTCATGTTAGACCAGGTGGAGTTTTTTTCTTACTCTTTAGAAAACGTGGGTAATGGCATTAACACTGCTGCAGGGCAGATAGATTTAAATATTATCGATGAGATATTGTCGGAGGATAGTTTTGACTCTGACGATGCAGTTTTCTTTCGCGTGGCCGAAGAGGATCCTGTTCCCAAGCCCACCGAAATCGGTAGTAGTCTTGCTGTATTGGTAAGCCAAAACTCCGCACTGGCGATGATGCGTTCAAAGGTCAGCCAATTAAAGCGTCGCTATAAAATGGACGGATTTGATCTTGACTTGACATACATTACTCCGCGGTTAATTGCCATGGGATTTCCTGCATGGGGCACGGAGAAATATTATCGGAATCCCATTGATCAGGTAGAACTTTTTCTTGAGAGCAAGCATGGAGGTCACTATCGTATTTACAATCTATGTTCCGAGCGACCGGAGTATGATTCCCCCAAACGGTTTCAAGGGAAATTTAAGCGGTTTCCGTTTGATGACCATAATGCTCCGTGCCCTATAAGTCTTGTGATTGATTTTATCCGCGATGCCACATCGTTTTTGGAGGAAGACGCAAAAAACGTTGTGGTTGTACACTGCAAGGCGGGGAAGGGTAGAACAGGAGTGATGGTTTCATGTCTACTACGTTCACTTGACCCTATTGGCATTCCTGACGCAAAGGAGGCCTTGCGTGTGTTTGGCAACGCACGGACGTACAATGGCCTTGGCGTGACCATCCCTTCACAGTGTCGGTATGTGTACTACTACGATCGTATAGTACGGGACTTTGGTGGACAACTCCCACCGTCCCGCCCAATAAAACTCTACCAGATTATCGTCGATTCCAGTATCAAGTCTTGTGGTCAGGTGGATGTGTATTTCACTGTGGAAGAAAACGGTGTGATGAAAATTGACTCCCGCCACTTGTTTCACGGGGGACTTAAAAGGGATCCAAAGGGATTTTTCTTTCTCTTTGAGGAGGAACCGACGCTTCAGGGCGACTTGCGTTTTACTTTCCATCAGCGTCACCGCCTTTTCAATGAGGAACTTTTCTATTTCTGGATAAACACCTCTCTCTGTAGTAATTATGAGCGTTTCTCGCTTAAAGATCGTGAGCTGGATGGACGACTCTCGAAGGGAAAAGATGGAGACACATTTTGTAAGGATCTGGCGGTTAATGTGATTTTTGTGGATTAACCGCTCGGTCTTTGGGCAACCGACGGTCTGATAGACTGGGAGGCGGAGCTTGCCGTTGCCATTGAAGGATCGCGAATGAAGTTATCACTTAATTTTTTTTTATTTTTTTTTTTGCGATATATATATATATATATATATATATATGCATTCTGTGTACCCTCAGCCCCCTCTTAAGAAGACTGCACACGAAATAAAAATAAAAGATTTACTTGAATTAGAAAAGAAGGCGGAAAAACAAGCAAACAAACAAAAACGGACGACAAATAATACATCGCAAAAGAAGGAACACTTTTCTCGGAGAGTTTATTTTACTTTCTTTTTTTTCTTTTTCGGTATTCTTTTTTTTTTTTTTTAAATGCGTCTGTGTTTCTGCGTCTTCTTTATCCTTTGTATCTGCTGTCTTGTGTGTGCTTAATACGACTTGGGGTGTCGTTAATGCGAGAGGAGTTGCTGACGATGGTCGAGGCTTACGATGGCTGCATCGTTACCCACTTTATTTTATTTACATGTATGCTTGTCTGTATTATGGTGGTTGATGAGCTCCCTTCTTTGTTTTTGTTTTTTGCCTTTTTGCCTTTCCTGGCAAGGAGGGAAAGCTGCTCTTGTCGTTTTCGGACCTGACAAAGAGACACGGTTGCCATGTCTAAAGTTGTGCCGCTTCCAGGCATCACATTTGCCGGTGCGTCGTATGCGCGTAACGAAAGAGTTTTTGATTCGCTGCCGAAGAACGACAAAAGAAGAATCCGGCGTGGTGAAGTGATTCGCTTTAGGGGCGCGCCTCGTTCATTCGAGCGGCCACGTTGGAACATTTCCGTGTTGGATGAGGCTCACCCGTTTCCTCAGCTTCCCATTATGCACTCTTTGCATAGCTTTGAGGGTGTGGAGGTGCTCCATAGGGAGTTTCCCGAGATTGTTCGTGGGGCGAAACATCTTGAAACGAAATGCCGTCCAGGGCTGTGGACAACGAGGGTAAAGAAGGGATCTCCCAGGGACGTTGACAGTGCCAGGGAGCGGTGGAACAGTTATCTTTCCCGAGTTATCGCGTCTGAGTGCTCGGAAAGAAAAAAGGAGTTGCGGAGTGGATGGGACTCATCAAAGAAGTCTTGGACATTCACAGGACGTATCGGTGACCCGAAGGAGAGCCAAAGAAGCTACGTGGAACTAAACAAAACAAAGAAAATCTTGAATATGGACGCGTACAATAGTCCTCTCTCTCGAGTGAAGAAAATGAATGAGAGCATTCGAGCAGCAAAGCGAAATGAAAAGATGCGGAAGGAACAGACGTCACTAACACATGTTTGCGCCTCTGGTGCTCCGGCAGTTTTTAAGATGAGCAACATTGATGAGTGGTGGCACTTGGATCCCACCCTCACTGCAGCAGAGACAACGGCAGCGTCAGCCGTGAATGTAAATAAGGGATCAGAACAGTAAAGATTGGAAGAGCCATCTTTTTTTTTTTTTTTTTACCCATTCTTGTTATGTTTCCATAGGGCCGGGAGCTGAAAAGATCACTGGTCATTTGCCTAATTGCCCGAGCAAGATGTAGTCAGGAAACGATGTTGCCATTTCGTCCCGTCTATTCTGTGACTTCTCTGTTTCTTCCCCCATACACATTTGCAGACCGCATTTCTATATGTGTGTAAACTTATCGCCCCTTTTGACATGTTTCTCTTTTGGTAACTGAAAGGAAGGACTCTTAGAAACATAAACAGTGAAAATAACAAGTCAAACGAAGCACGTGAACGAAGTGTGGGATTTTTGACCTTTTTGTTGTTGTTGTTGTTGAGGGAGTCTTTTGAACACGAGAGGGAATAAGGTGTTATAACGGTGTATACAAATGACGGATACTTTGATGGAGCCAAATGAGTTCCAGAAACTCGTTGGAGTCCTTATGAAGGAAAAATATATTTACGAGCAAAGTGCCGCAGACAATGTGTTGAGACAACATCGCCAGTGCACGGAACGCAGTCGCTCTGCATCACGGACGCCCAACAACTGCCGGTCCCTCAGCAATGCCAGCCTTGGCAGCCGCGCCGCAATTCGGCGAAGTGGCAGCGTAAAGTTGGGCGGGCGGCCACCGCGCATCCCGTCAGGGAGAAGAACACCCAATCCCGCCCCGGAGGATTCTTTGCGGAGTGAATCTAACGATAGCCGTGGCTTTTCCGATATGTCTGTGCAGCACGGCATTCCCAGCAACGATGCGGAGAAAAAGAAGATGGAAGAACTCACGGCATGTGTGCTAGGGTCCGCTGGACCTCAACTGTTTTCAAACGATTCTCATGAGGGCAGCGAATCTGCAATGGAGAAACCCGAACCGTCTACTCCGGAGGACGAGGAAGACAGGGTGGATCAAGGGCCTCTTTCAGCGCAGCCTCCGATAAGACGCAATTTATTACAAAGTCCGCCAGCTGACCATGATGATAACCCTCCAGTAACGACGTGCAATGAAATGGAAGAAAAACAACAACCGTTGCAATTCATTCCTCCATTAATTGCGTGCTCTCGATGCACACTCCTTGAATCCAAACTGCAAGACATGCAAGAAGCCTTGAGCAGGCTCACGGAGGATGTTATGCGTATTGCGGCTGGACAGGCGAAGAACGACGGCATGCTACAAAGCACTGATTCCGCATCGGAATTTTCTGGGAATTTGAAGGAGTTGAGTGGCTCAACCGAAGAGAAATTTCTTACTGTCATCATTGCACTGGCCAAGCGGGTGCGTCGCCTGGAAGTGGACTTGGAAGCATCATTGGAACAAGTACGGGTGATGGAATCAGCCGCTATTGAAAGGGATATGAAGCTAAACCGCACCAAGGTGGACCATAATGAAATTGAGGAAGTGGTCGCTAAGGCGTTGTCGAACAAGTACATGGAAGACTTCAATGAACTAACAAATTTTTATCGAATGTGGGAATTAAACCCAAAGGATGTGCGACAGGCTCTCGACTCATCGAGTTTGTCGTCCTGTATAGATCTTCTTTTACGTACACCGCCGTTTGCTCGTGTTTTACGGATAATGATGGATAAAGATAGTGAAATACTGAACGCGCTTCATGAGCAACAGCGTTGCAGCCTTGAGGCAGAACGTCGCGCCTACTATGAGTCCAAGCCGTTACCCAACAATCAAGTTGATGGTTCTTTGACGACTGTTCAAAAAGAAATAATTCCTCTTCATGAGCAACTATTGGGGATATATTTGGCGGATGAAGAGGGCTTGGAGGGGGTGCGTGTGATATCCGTCCCTGCGGCATCCCAAGCAGTGCACGCTGTGAGTTATGGGGATGTGATAGTTCAAGTCAATCATGTCACAGTACATTCTGTGGCTGATGTATCGTATGTGCTTTCGCGTACACGACCTTCCGCTCCCGTTGCACTTTCTATTTTGGCACGCAACAAGCCGTATTTGCGGATTGTTGAGGTGCAGCCTACCGAAATTTTTTGAAGGAAAATGTGGAGGGGGAAGAGTCATTTCTAATTGGCACAGAAAAGCCGTTGAAGACTTGAGTTTTCTCTAGCCATGCCACCGGCATGTGCCAATGGAGAGTGTTAACATTTGAGAGGGCATGGAATTTCGATTCTTTTCTGTTATATATATATTTTCTTTTAATATGCTCTCTCTTCCTTTCTGTATGCTTAAGGACGGTTCATGTATCACACAATTTTTTCTTATCGTCATTATCGAAATGATTTTGGTGTTTTTTTCTTTCAATATGTGTAATATGCATACATATATATTTGATTTGGTTTTCTTAACTTTCACCCGTTGATTTCTGCCTACTTGGCGACAGTGGTTTGTGTGTTAATAGCACGCTCTTCCACCTTTGCTTCTGCCATTATTTGTGGACGCCACTTTTTTTTTTCTGTGTGTGTGTGTTCTCCTGGCTGTTCGTAAACTGTTACTTTTTTGCGACAAGGTATTTAACCAGTGGTGGGAAATAAAGGGTGGGTGTGGGTGTGCTGGAAAAGCATTGAAAAAAAGAGTGATAGCTGACAAGCGTAGCCCGGAGAATTTAAATGGCAGTCCTTTACGCTTCCAAGGCGAAGTGTACTCGCTTCAAGGCGATAGTGGAGAGAACAAGACGGCTTCTTTTTACCGGTGCATCAGGAGCTAATGGGATTCGTGCCCTTAGCCGCAGTCTTGGCATAGCAGTAGACGCTGGTGGGAAACTTGTGGATAAAGCCACCTTTGTAGAATGCCTAAAAAGTAACGATGTCCCATTGGACGAGGAGGATGTGGAGGCAATAATGTCTGTCTTGGATAGAACTGGGGATGGCATGCTTGATCCGGTGGATTTTATTGCAGCCTTGCGACGAGAACTCACTCCAGTGAAGCGTACTTGGATCATACGGTTGTGGTACACCTTTAGGCAGAACACGAATGGGACGATTTTCATTGAAGATCTCGTGAATGCGTTTAATCCTGCAGGCCATCCTTCCGTTTTGTCTGGAGAGCGCAGCGAAAAGGAGGTGCGGGAGGAATTTCAAGGGACGTTCAATACCACCACCAATCCTGATGGTGTATTGACGCGGCAGGAGTTTGAGCAGTACTACTCGTGCGTCGCTGGATCGTGCCTTGATGACGCTTCGTTTGTGGCGCTCTTACGAGGTGTATGGCCTGCGCTTGCAGGTAAGTCAGGCCAACACGTTACAGTGAATGATGAAAGGGAAAACATTTGTGGTGCAACCTTCAAGGCTTCTCAGACGGCAGTTCAGAAAGGCGCTGTCAACAAGGTCAGACAAATTGCTGCGGACTTTGATGGGATTATTCGCACCTCACACCGTCCTGCTGTCATGGCCTCACCGCTTGCCGCTCGACAGGTTTCTCTCTTATTGCGCGTAAAAGATGCAGAGGGGGCATTTTTTCTTACGAGGGAGGACTTTTTGGCGACATTGTGGCAGCAACGCCTATACATTGCAAAACCGGAAGAAGCTCTAGAAGTTTTGGATACAAGGGGAGACAGCTCTGTCGATTACTTACTTTACCTGACGATGCTTTTACCGCAACTTTCCCCAGCCCGTATGATGATGCTTGAGCGACTCTGGGAGTTGTTTCCAAAAGACACATGCGGTACTATCGATGTCTTGGAGCTTCACAATTCTTTCAATGCAAAAGATGGTGAGGAAAAGAATGCTTTTCTGAGTGCATGGGACGTTCGTCTTGCCATTCAACGGCGGGTTACTTTGGAGGAAATTGTTGATTGGTACATTCCTATGAGCGCGACAGTACAGTTGGATAAGGATTTTGAGGCGGTGCTGAAGAGACAGTGGAACTTGGCATAGATGCGGCTGTTTCGAAGAAGCAAACATGTAAATAAATATATATATATGAATGCAGGGATATATGGGACGATCAGAGGGAATTTTCCTGAGATTCTCTGTACACATGTAGAGTATGATTTTTGCGTTTTTGTGAGGAGGAGAAGGAGGAATTCACTTATTCCACTGTAACTCACGTGCAGAGTGAAGGGAAAGGAATGATCAGAAGAAGAAAGGAAGCGAAGGGACAAGTAAAAAAGGACTGATTTTGTTCCTTCTTATTCTTGGTTTTTGCTGTTGAGTCTCTTTTTTTTTTTTTTTTTGGATTGAATACAACTTTTTTTTTTTTTTTGCGGCTTGTTTTGACGTGAAATTCACAGTCATTTTTTTTTTTTTGCGCTTACATACGGCCACATCGATGTGGGTGGAGTGAGTCGTAGAGGGGGGAATACAACGAATAGGTGAGGCGCACACACACACGGGGGGGGAAAAAAAGTAACAAAAGTGCAAAAAAATGCAACTCGGAGGGCACTTTTACACGGCGTCTTTCATAGCCGTTATTTTGGCATGGCAGTTTTTGTTGGATTTTGGAGGCATTTGGGGGGTTGCTACGATCTGTCAGTTCGTGGCTGTTACGCTGCCGCTTCTCTGCATGGCGTTTAGGCTTTTTTTGGGGTCGAGATGGGGATCTCACAAGGTGCATAAAGGCATGCCGTTGGACTTCAAGCGTTTTCTCGGTGCGATCCGTCTATGCGTTGCTGGCTATTTTTTTTCCATGTCGGGAATGCAGACGTTGTTTCTTCTTTTGTCCGTGTACAACTTATATGTGACATTGAAGAGGGTTTCCTCAGCGGGGATGTTTTGGATACCCATTCGAGGTGGAAGTCGTGCGTACGCCGACTCCTCCAAGCCACGCACAAGTAGCTTGAGGCCGGATACGGATCAACAGAAGCGCTGCGTCATAATGGACGAGGGACCACATTTTAATCGAATTGCCCGTGGGTGTTTGTTGTAAGGAAGCGGAGGCAAAGAAGGGTTTACAACCCGGACGTGTTTTTGTGCGGATCATATACATGGAAAGTGTGTACGGGTTTCAAAGCGGTTTTATTTCTCCGGTATTGATAGAAGAATGTGTACAGATGGTTTTTCCAATGCCTTCTATATATATATATTACTTAATTTTAAATGCTTTTGTTTGAAGCCCACGTTGCTTTAGGGCGATGTTGCTTGTGTTGTTTACTGTTCTTTTTTTTTTTTTTTTTAAGAAAAAGAGTTTAGGTGCGTGCTGTAGGCGCGGGGTGCCAAATAAATACGCAGACGGAGAGAAATACCGCAAAGGCTATGGATTCGGAGCCATTTGCATTTGACGGTGAAGGCAGCCGCGCTCGCCAGAGTGAGTACGTGGATATGACTCTCGTGCATCTCGGCATGAAGTTGCGTGACATGGGCATTGCATTTGAGGATATGGAGCTTGCGACGGTGCCAACGCAGTTTGCAGAGCAACTGCTGAGTTACATCGAGGCATTCGAGGAGCGGGAGTCTGCAATCCGAGCTGCAACGACGGAGCACCGCGCCCAACTGGAGCAGGAACAAAAGCGACTGGAGTCGCTGCAGGAGGCCACAGAAAAAGCGAGAGGTGAGGTGGCGATATTGTCCGAGCGAATCAGCTCCGCGCTCAGTGCATTTCGCGGGGAAGAAAAGTTAGAGGCGCAGCACCGGCGGGAGCGACAACGGGACGTGCAGGATATCGTGCGACAGATTGAAAAGAAGGAGCTTGAGCTAAGGAGAGAGACAATGGAACGGGACCGTTTATCTAAAATGCTGAAGAAAGTCAAAAAGTAGTACCGTGTGGGTCTGCTGGGGGTGAAGAGGCAGCTTTTCTATTCGATTATTTATTTATCTTATTCTATTTAAGTGGGAATTCACATCCTTTCGTGTGCATGCGGCTCTGAGTGGACCGCGGGAAAGGAGCTACGCGTGCACACACAAAATATCGCTCCCCACCTTCCTGTTGTAGATTTTAGATGCAGAAGAAAGAACAATTATAGAAAAAAAAAAAAAGAACATTATAATTTTAATGTTGATGCCCTCAGTAAATGGTGGTGTGCTTTTTGTAAAAAGACGCATTCCGAGTATGCCACATTGACGACAGTAAGGAGAAGAAATTCCTAAAATAAAATTTTTATTTTATTTGTTATTTGGAGAGGCTGCATTTCTCTTCCGGCTGATATATTTGTATATTTGTATATATTGCTCTTCATTAAAGGAAAAGTGGGATTGGATATTGGGAGGGTCGGAAGGAGCAATAGAACAACAATAACAACAACAAGAAAAGGTGTTAGAGGCAGTGACGTTTGAATTAACAGCGAAAAACCGAAAAAAAGGAAAAAAAAAAAAAAAAAAAAAGATGGCGCTATCGAGGCAGGATCCACGTCTTGCCCTTTATTGCGAAAGACAAGACGATATATCGCAACTTGTCCGGCGTTTTGTATTGTTTTTCTTCTACGAGGATCGTTCCATTGAAATGCGGGAAATTCCCAAGAATGTGCTTTATCTCAGGCGCGCCCCCTTCCCTCACTTGAAGAAAGATGATTTTACTCTCGGTGCGTCTCTGACAATAAATGGTGGAATTGTTAAAATTACCGACTACGCGGATGAGGTAACACGTGTGTTGTGTGAAAAGAAGAGTGAGTTCACGGTGGTGCTTTTAGGGGATTCGCTGTTCCCACGGCTGGGCCATTACTTGGCCATACTCACGGAAGAGTGTGATTTTACTATTTCTTCCATGCAAATGGCATGGCTACATGAAGGCACCTCGGAGAAGTATAGTCTGCCTGAAGAGCTCACAGATTCCCGCTTGGTTGCAGCATGTTGTGTGCGCGCCGACGCTATTCAAAAGGGACTAGATTACGTAAAACGCATACCTGGCGCATTTGCAGCGAGTGATGAGAATGAGGCTAAAAAATGGGCACAGTTAGTGGAGCATGTGAGCCGAGATCCAGTTGCCATTCGGGGGGATTCTCGCTGCTCTGTGGTTATTGTGAAACCACATGCTGTACAAAGCCACGCTGCTGGCGTTATCCTTCAGCAGCTGGTTGATACGGGACTTGAGCTGACGGCATTAATGCTTGCCAACCTTTCTTCACGCGTAGTGGATAACTTTCTTGAGCCGTACAAGGGTGTGCTTTCCGATTTTGGGGAGTCGGCTAAGGCCCTGACTGGTTTGGTTTGGATTCTTCAGCTGGTATCGCTAGATGATAGCGTTGACGTGGTACATCTCGTGCGTGAAGTCTGCGGCCCCTTTGATCCGGCATTTGCAAAGGAGCTACGGCCCAAGTCTATCCGCGCAAGATTTGGCGTGGATCGTGCGAACAATGCGGTGCATTGTTGTGATCTACCCGAAGAAGGGCCAATTTACACGAGTTTCTTCTTTGACTCCATAAATGTAGAGGAGTGATGATCTCATTGAACTTCTTTTGAAGGTTTCTTTACTCCCTGCATTTGCCGGATGGAAATGATTCGATTCTATACATGTCATATTTCTTTGATGTGAGGCGGTTGTGTCATTTCCTGAATGACTACATCTATATCTATATATATATATATATATATGTATTCATGTATTTATATCAACAAGATGGGGAATCTTTTTATTTACTTATCCCAGGTATTTTCCGCGGTGCTGGCTTTCTTTGGGTTTGTTTTTTTTTTTTTTTTTTTTCTCCCATCCAAAGGCCCCAATGGTTGTGAAATTGGAGGAGGCAGAGGAAAATTGAAAAAAAAAATTGTGGGGCGGCCGTATTTCTGCTGCGAAGAGATGTATGTTGTCTTGTATACCTTTTCGTCACTTTCCCTATTATTATTATCATTATTCCTTTGTTTTTCACGCCCCAACTCCAGAACCTTTCCGATGAAACTGTGCAAGGTGCTACTGGTGTTGTTTTCTTAATCTTTTTTTTTTTTTTTTGGCGGGTAGTAGCGGATACATATATATATATATATATATATATATATATATGAGTGTTCGAGAGGCCATTGGTGAAAAGAACTTTCTGCTACGCAGAACGCCTGCAAATCCAAAGTATGAGAATGTCAAGGCAGTTGTGGAGTCCGGAATGACAGCAGAGGTGGCACGGCTCATGAAGCGAACAGGGGCCAACACGGAGCGCCACTTGGGCGAATGCTTTCTGCGTATCCGCCCCAAGACGTTAGCGGAATATATTTTACTTCTTAAAAGACAAGAAGAGGCTAAAAGCATGGGCAATAGCGACGGCGGATTTGCGCACCCAATGGACGAGTACCGCTCGCCAAATGCAAGGCCACCTAAAGAGTATCTCATTCTTGATGTCCGCTCAGAGGAAGATTACCGGGCCTGTCATATTGAGGGCTCACTGCACTACCCAAAGCGACGGTTGGTACACGCAACAAACCCATTTCTTCCGGAGATGTTTGAATTTAAGAATAAAGATAACAAGTGTATCGTATTGTACGATCTAGAAGAGGAATTAACAGTGGGACAGAGCGTTGGCAAGATCCTCTTTGAAAAGGGCGTTGATAATTTGGCAGTGCTAACGGGAGGATTACGAGAATTTGTACAGGACTATGCTTCTCTAATAGTGGGAAAGTGCCCTGTTCCGATAGTTCCCCGGGACAATCGCCTTTTAAAACGTGCAGAGGCGCTAGCAGCAGCGCGGAGTGAAACGCAACGGAGCATGTTTACTCATAAACCGAAGAGCTTGTCGAATAGTCTTGCCAAGCCAAGACGGTAGTGAGGAAATCATGTTGTTTTTGGGACACCTCGTGGAGAGTAGGAAGGGATTGTTAGACGGGTGTGAATCTGTTGGATAAAACGCGACGTGGCAATTTATTTTTTCCCTTCCTTTTTTTCTTTTTTCTTTAAATTTTTTTGAGAAAGTGGATGCGAAAATCATCTTTTATTTTTTTTCCCCCCTTGTTTTTTCACATTTTTTTTAAACGTTTACGTGGGTGGATACTAGGCAGTGCAGAAGTGGAATGGGTATACAACGGGCCGCTCACTCATGTATTCTCTATGCTTGTCCATAGTGGCGAATGTGACTGTTTCTTTTTTTTTTCTTTTTTTTTTTTTTTTTTTCATTGGGTGCTCTTGGGGAGTCCTGCGTTCCTGCGTGGAAGGCTTATGCAGAGGAGCGTTAGGGCCTGGCTGAATACCTGTTAAACATGTTGGCTGATGTGAGTGATTCTAACAAGCGCCGATTGCCATCCCCTCATGTGGAGAATGACATTCCACTCAACGGGACCCTTCTGGAGGAGGCGCGGAATGGAGACACCGATGTTAGAAACATTTCAAATGAGAAAACGAATCCTGGCATGTGGGGAAAAGCGAATGGGGCTTTGAAACGACGAAAATCAGCAGCAAAACTGGCGCAAACTCGGGTTACGGTTGGCATGCGTCTGAAGCGGTGGATAATCACGGGCCGGTTAGGTGCTGGATCCTTCGGTGAGACCTTTACGGCTGTAGAAGAAACAAAAGATTGCGGAGATGGCGATGAAGAGGATGAAACGGCCGACAATTTGGCAGTTTCACATAAAATTAGGACCTCCTCGAGTCCGGTGGAGGTGTGCATCAAGGTGGAAAAAGAAAATAAAAATGTTCTTCGCATTGAGGCGGCAGCGTTGAAAAAGATGCAATCCTGTCCTCAGGTAGCACGGTACTTGGGGAGTGGAAATACAGGAGGTATAAATTTTTTAGTGATGGAGCGACTGGGACCCAATCTGGCGGAGCTGCGCCGTAGCACTCCCATTGGCACATTTAGTCATTACACAACTATTAGGTTGGGTATATCATGTCTCCCGGGCAATACGCGGG
>NW_001849458.1:93681-144217 GCF_000209065.1 Trypanosoma cruzi
ACGTTAGCGGAATATATTTTACTTCTTAAAAGACAAGAAGAGGCTAAAAGCATGGGCAATAGCGACGGCGGATTTGCGCACCCAATGGACGAGTACCGCTCGCCAAATGCAAGGCCACCTAAGGAGTATCTCATTCTTGATGTCCGCTCAGAGGAAGATTACCGGACCTGTCATATTGAGGGCTCACTGCACTACCCAAAGCGACGGTTGGTACACGCAACAAACCCATTTCTTCCGGAGATGTTTGAATTTAAGAATAAAGATAACAAGTGTATCGTATTGTACGATCTAGAAGAGGAATTAACAGTTGGACAGAGCGTTGGCAAGATCCTCTTTGAAAAGGGCGTTGATAATTTAGCAGTTCTAACGGGAGGATTACGAGAATTTGTACAGGACTATGCTTCTCTAATAGTGGGAAAGTGCCCTGTTCCGATAGTTCCCCGGGACAATCGCCTTTTAAAACGTGCAGAGGCGCTAGCAGCAGCGCGGAGTGAAACGCAACGGAGCATGTTTACTCATAAACCAAAGAGCTTGTCGAATAGTCTTGCCAAGCCAAGACGGTAGTGAGGAAATCATGTTGTTTTTGGGACGCCTCGTGGAGAGTAGGAAGGGATTGTTAGACGGGTGTGAATCTGTTGGATAAAAAGCGACGTGGCAATTCATTTTTTTCCTTCCTTTTTCTTTTATTTAGATTTTTTTTTTTTTTTTGAGAAAGTGGATGCGGAAATCATCTTCTTTTATTTTTTCCCTCCCTTGTTTTTTCAAATTTTTTTAAAACGTTTACGTAGGTGGATAATAGACAGTGCAGAAGTGGAATGCGTATACAATGGGCCGCTCACTCATGTATTCTCTGTGTTTGTCCATTAGTGGCGAATGTGACTGTTTTTTTTTATTTGCGTTTTAACTCTTTTTTTTTCTCTCATTGGGTGCTCCCGGGGAGTCCTGCATTCCTGCGTAGAAGGCTTATGCAGAGGAGCGTTAGGGCCTGGCTGAATACCTGTTAAACATGTTGGCTGATGTGAGTGATTCTAACAGGCGCCGGTTGTCATCCCCTCATGTGGAGAATGGCATTCCACTCAACGGGACCCTTTTGGAGGAGGCGCGGACTGGAGACACCGATGTTAGAAACATTTCAAATGAGAAAACGAATCCTGGCATGTGGGGAAAAGCAAATGGGGCTTTGAAACGACGAAAACCAGCAGCAAAACTGGCGCAAACTCGGGTTACGGTTGGCATGCATCTGAAGCGGTGGATCATCACGGGCCGGTTAGGTGCTGGATCCTTTGGTGAGACCTTTACGGCTGTAGAAGAAACAAAAGATTGCGGAGATGGCGATGAAGAGGATGAAACGACCGACAATTTGGCAGTTTCACATAAAATTAGGACCTCCTCGAGTCCGGTGGAGGTGTGCATCAAGGTGGAAAAAGAAAATAAAAATGTTCTTCGCATTGAAGCGGCAGCGTTGAAAAAGATGCAGTCCTGTCCTCAGGTAGCACGGTACTTGGGGAGTGGAAATACAGGAGGTATAAATTTTTTAGTGATGGAGCGACTGGGACCCAATCTGGCGGAGCTGCGCCGTAGCACTCCCATTGGCACATTTAGTCATTACACAACTCTTAGGTTGGGTATATCATGTCTCCGGGCAATACGCGGGGTCCATCAATTGGGGCTTGTTCACCGTGATATAAAGCCATCAAACTTTGTCATTGGTTTGGGTGTAACTTCAGATCCGCAGACTTGTTATCTTATAGACTTTGGACTGGCGCGTCGATACTGTCGTCTCAACGGGGAGGTACGTCCACCGCGCGAAAACGCTGGTTTCCGCGGAACAAGCCGTTACGCCTCATTGGCCTCACATCGTCAGCAAGAGCTTGGCCGTGTAGATGATATATGGAGTCTGTTGTTTATGCTTATTGAATTTGCCACGGGGACGTTGCCGTGGCGAAAATACAAGGAGAAGGAAGAAATTGGTCGGTGCAAGGAAGAAGTGATTGGTCCTGGGATTGTTCAAAATTTACCCCGTGAATTTCGTCCATTTTTAGCGCATCTACAGACTTTACATTATGAAGATGAGCCAAATTATGATTTTCTGCTTTCGCTCCTGGAAAGAGCGATTGAACGTCGTGGCTACCCACCGGACAAACCGCTTGATTGGGAGCATGAGAACGGCACAGTCTACCGTGTGGATTTTCGTGAAGAAGAAAATGTTTTAAAAAGTCCCATCAGACAGACTAGCACTGTGGCCGCTAACATTGCGGTTGCGAGAGAAAATCCTCTTCCCCGGCCGGTTCCCGTTGAATATGCTTTTCGAAAGCCTCTGGATGTATCGATTGTTCCTGCTCCCGAAGCGGTGAACATAAATATAAATCGTCCCACTTTGGCGGCACGTTTGATGCCACCGTCGCCGCAATCAGAGGAGGAGGCAGTGGAACAGGGTCTTGTGGGAGTAAGTGACGTGAGCTTATCCCCTGGAATTTCTAGAAGAGACCATCTGGACAATGGTAACCACACACCGGTGTGTGCGGGAACATTACCGTGGAATTATTCCCGTGTCACTCCTAACCCTGGAGGTGTTACCTTTGTCTCTGCAAATAAGCAGGGAGTTGGTATGGAAAATAAACGAGAAGACCACGGTAGGGACGA
Organism: Trypanosoma cruzi; assembly: GCF_000209065.1. Lineage (NCBI taxonomy): Eukaryota > Euglenozoa > Kinetoplastea > Trypanosomatida > Trypanosomatidae > Trypanosoma > Trypanosoma cruzi. The sequence continues at coordinate 96,325 of NW_001849458.1, forward strand.
GCAGATGCTCGCAGAGAATATGGAGTTAATAGACTCCGGAGGGAGGTTCTCGCCACGCGAGGGGGCGTCTCCGATGATAAATGACAATCAGGCGGATAAAGGTGCCCATCTGGGGTCGTTGCCTCTGGAGGAAATGGCAGCAGCACAGTACCCAACACCAGAGTTAATGTCGCCCCAAAATCAACGACAACAAAAACAACAGCAGAACTTGCATAGAGGGACACGCAAAAAGGTTTCCTTTGCCAAGGATGTGGATCTAGCTGGCAATGGGGGAGTCTCTCCTTACCGCGAAGAGAAAAAAGCAGAAAAGGCGAAAAGGGGTATAAATTGTGAATGCAGTGCTATGTAACAGAGTTAAAACGTTAACTGTTCGAAACGACGGGGGGAGATAGAGTTGAAGGCAGCGATGGTGTGGTGTGGTGCGCTGGGTATTGTAGATATGGACAGTGGAGGGAGGGGAGAAGCAGAGATCAAAAATGTGGACATTAGAAACTCGTTTTGTCCTTATTTTTGGTCGTTGTCGTTGTGCTTTTATCTTAGCTGTTTTTTTGTTCTTTTTGTAACGACTTTTCCTGCTAGGAAATCATGGCGTGTTGCTTTTTTGGTCACCTTTTTTTTTTTTTTTTTTTTTCTATTTTCCCCTATCTGAATTTTATTTGTTGTGTATCTATTGTTCGATACGTTTGAAGGCGAAGGAATTTTGGCTCTAGTTTACACATTTGCTGTTGCTATTTGTATTATTTCTCTGTGTTCTGCCGCGAGGTGATGCTCTTGCGTGCGTGCCTTTTTGCATATATATATATATATAATTTTTTTGGAAGTATATTTTCAAAAATAATTTTCTTTTTATATGCGTTTGGTTCACCGGATTTGGTGTTCTACTCTTTTTATTTTGCTTTGCTTCTTTTCCACTCTTTTTGTTTGTCTGTTTCCCTTCCGTTTCACGGATGTGTTTTGATTGTTTGTGTAATTTTGCATGGGGAGCGGGTGAGAGAGAGAGAGAGAAGGGGAAGTCGTCACAAGAAGGTGGAACGTGTGGCTCTGTGTGTGGGGTGGTACATTTTGCGGGGAAGGAAGGGATCGCTGTGGGCGTCTGTAAATGTCGGACGTGGATCAGCTGATCGAAGAGTTGTTTCCAAACGGGGGGACGGAGCCGCACTCGGGGCTGAACGTCCGCTCAATGACGCATGAGCCGCCCGCCTCCAAGGCTGACTGGGACGCGAGTGATGAGGAAAGGGGCGACGCAACGGATGCAAAGATTGTTTCTGTGAAGCCTCAAGCCTCGGTAGATGCCAAGAAAAACTTCATTTCAGATCCATCCAAAAGCTACTTTGATGAGAGCGACGGGGAGGATTTCGGGCCTGCCGGAACTGTGTTTACCTTCGCTGTGGTTCCATTTCCGTTTTTTCCAAGCGATTTGGGTGGGGCATGTGTAGAAAAGTGTTTTGTCACAAACGTGGGGTCCAAGAGTCTTCCACACCCCACGATTGCTCGGCTTTTACTCTTTGCAAAAGAGGGGTACAGTGACAGGTTAACCCAAATACAGTTACTGGAACGTAAAGGTGCCTTTTATGCGCTTGATGCCAAATTTGGCAACGGGGCTTCTGACAGGTACGCTGAGAATATGGGTTGCAGTGGGGGATGCCCAGTGATGGTGTGCCGGAAGTGTAACTATGGTGTTATACGCCTTCAAGGAGCCGCTTGGAATGATGGGGAAGGTAGAATAGATCTGTACCTGACGGTGCGTAATTATTACCCCGATTGGAGTAGGTTGGCGAACTCTTTTCCTGTTGGAAAGGCAAAGGGTGCAGAAAATGATAGGGTGCTGGGACCAAGTGTTGGATGTGCAGCGTATTGTTGTCAGTGCTCTTGGCTTACTGTAAAGTCTGCACAGGAAATCATAGAAACCCGCTTATCACATACTGTCGGATATGTAGGGAAGGAAGATTCTTGTTGTTTTGCAACGCAGTGCCATTGATGCAAGGAGAAAGACGAAGACCTCCACTATGGGTCTGTCGGGGGCATATGCCACATGCCTGAATGCTCAATTTAAAATCAAATGAGTATATGCTTATATATATATATATATATATATATATATATATATATATATTTATATATGAATTGCGTATGCATTTACAGGATTTTTCAACTGCTGCTTAAATTTTTATTTTTATATTTCCATTGGGTCACTTGCATTTTTTTATTTATTATTATTATTATTTTTTGTATGTGTGTTTCTGTAATGTTTATTTTTTCTATTTCCTTCTTTGTTTTCTTGGTTTTTATTTTATCTTATTGTATTTATGCTTTTTCTGATATTGACATCATACTTCCAAGGTGGTGTTCAATTACAGTCAATGCCTCCAAAGAAGAGGTCCATTTCAAAGAAGAAGAAGAAGGAGGTGCTGCCAGATCCAAACACCATTTCTAACGGTGAGTGCGACTATTACATAGGCTCTTGGTCCCATTACCAAAACATTGACGCCATCTCCGACATTGCACACACTGTACTGGATCAACACACCTCGGCTGATGGGGAGGTGGGAGAACTTCCTCGTACAAATATTCTTATCCCAGCATGCGGACTCGGGGTTGCGGGTTCCCACTATGGTGTAGAAGTGGCCAACAACATCGTTGTTGAGAGCGTCCCCCGAACCTCCATGAAAAATGCAGTACAATTGAAGGAGGCAGGCGTGGCGGGGGAAGAGGCGTTAGAACCCGAGGAAACCGTTGAGGAAAAACAAGATGTGGATAAATCCTCCGAGGTGAATGAACCTGATGTTGGTGCCTCCCTAAGTGCCTGCGATGTGATTGTGCATGGAACCGTGCACATTGATGGCATCGTGACACGCATTGTTATTAAGCCAGACCTTCCAGAGCCTCCTGTTGTTCCACAGACTAAGAGAAAGCCCTCCATTAAGCGCAAGAAGAGTGCAAAAGCTATTGAAGAAGAGCAGCGGCGTTTAGCCGAGGCGGCAAAAATATATGAAGAAAAGGTTAATGCGGCTGTCGCTGCTGCACGAGAAGAGGAAGAATACCGGATGCAGTATGCACATCCTAATCGTTGGTCCAATGTGGTCTTCACCAATATCACTTTTACAGGTCAAGTGATAGTTTCTCATGCGCATGTTACATTTCGCAATTGTTTGTTTTCTGCGCGTGTTGTGGATGTTGCCCAGCTTCTGGTGACGCAGTACTGTCAGGTTGAATGCATCAGATGCACCTTTGAGTGTCCTGAAAAATGTGGCATGTACGGTCTACCAATGGGGAAGCTGACATTTCAGAAATGTCTTTTCACGGGTAATCCCAAGACATTACCCTCGGAGAAAGGGGCCACGGATGAGGCCCGTACGTTGCGAGGAAAGGCTGTGGGACTTCACACGGACAGCTGTTGCGTAACTGTGGAGGATTGCCAGTTTAAGGACTTGGAAACTGCCATTCTCTTGCGTGGTTCACACCCTGATGCCACCGCCGAAAAGCCTGCGATGGTGGTGCGAACATGCAAAGTGGAAAACATCTTTGGCTCAGGTATCGTTTTGGAGAATGTGCGTGGGGTGGAGCTTATGAAGAACGAATTTGCACAGTGTGATTACTATTCGTTGGATTGTGTCAAGGGGAAAGATATTCGCGTGTTTCAAAACACTTTTCTCTCGGAGGTCCGTGTTCAGAGGCATGCGCATGTGAAACTCATGCATAACAGGAGTGGAACTGTGCCCCTAGCATTGAAGGAGGTTGACAACCCCAACTGGCAGCCGGTGTACTGAGGGCTGAATTCATGTATGTAACCAAGAGGGCGCATGATCTGAGATGCCCCCGTAGCAATTTTCACTCGGGACACAAAAGACTTTTATTTTGGTGGTGAAAATATGAGAAGAGAAGGCCTTTGAAAACTTTTTTTCTCTACCAGCCAAGAAAAGAGAAAACAAATCAAGGGATATTATTGATGTAAATTGTAATGCCCATATGGGCGACGCCTTTTTGTTTTTGTTTTTGTTTTTCTTTGTTGTTGTTCTTTTATGTTGTTTTCTGTGTCGTTGGCTTTTAAGTGGGTCCCCTGTCCGATGCATGTTATTGGTGGGTGAAGAGGGGGAAAAATGGTTTTCTTTTTATTTTGTTTTATTTTTTGTCATGGAGATGTGATGTTTCTAATTTTTTTATTTTTTATTTTTTGTTCTTGTTGTTATCCAGCTTGTGAATAGGGGGGAGAGGCTCCGTCATTATTTTATAAGGGGTAACCGGCATCATTACGGTGGAGCAGCGCAACAGAGCATGCAAAAAGCAAGACGTATAGGTGCCGGTAAGATTTACGGTGTCATTATTGCCTCCGCCGTGGTGGGACTTTTTGTCCGGGTGCTTATTCTTTCTTATAATAAACGGAGTGATGCAAGTGACTGGACGTGGGGATGCCGCTTTTTTGGGAATAGGGCGAAATCAACAATTCGTCCTGTAGAAAAGTTAGAATGTCGTGGCTTTACGAAGGAGGAACTCCGTGAGTATGACGGCATCCAGAAGGGTGACATTTATGTCAGCGTCAAGGGCGTGGTGTATGAGGTGGCCCCGCAGTTCTACGGTCCGGGCCAGCCGTACCATGCCTATGCAGGACACGAGATCTCACGTTGTCTTGCTAAATCCGACACGACGGCGAAGGAGGCGAACAAGAATTGGATGCATGACTGCAATGAGGAGGAACTTGAGGCGTTGGAGTGGTGGGCGAAAAAGTTTGATTCGAAGTATCCTGTGGTGGGGTGGTTTGTGGCAGATGAGGACTTCTACTTGGACGCACAAAATAACACTCTTCAAACAATGTGATGGCGATGCTTACTTTTTTTTTTTTTTTTTGCGCCCATGCATTTTTTTCCTGCGGTAATGAAGAAGCCGTTCTTTGGGCTAGGGCGATTTATGAGTTGTTGGCTTGGTTTGAATGCTCTTTTGCTGTGTTATTTGCCTTTTATGTCATCTTTTTTCTCATTGCCTTGGGGCTGTGAAATATAAATATAAATATATTCAATTTGTTGTTCTTTTTTCCATATATTTTGAGACGACTGCAGCGAGGGCTCGGCGAGGGTTGCCACACACGCACCCACACTGAGCATTTAAAGGGATCTCTCACAGGACAGAAAGCAAACACACACTTACACACACTTACACACACACACACAATATATATATATATATATATACATTGAGGCAAAAGGAGGTGTGTTGCGTGGTAACTAAAATCCCACACCCGTAACTGGAACCTTTCCCTGACATTGTTATTTTTTTTGTCGTTTTTTTCGGACCGCATAAGAGGAAAACAAAAACAACATCAACAACAACAACAGCGAAGAAAAAAAAAATAATAATAAAATAAAAGAGGAAACCAGACATAAACACACATACGGATACGCGTACTTATAGTTCTCCGACGTTTACGTATATAACAGCGATTATTAATTACTGATACCGTGAGGATAAGGGGACACATTTTGAAAATTTAGTGGTTTTGTGGAGACGTACATGCAGACTCGGGAAGTGCAGCAGAATGAGAATTTTAGCGCCAATGCAGGGGTAAATACAGAAGAGGAAAATGTGTTGTCATCCGAAAGGCCTTGTGAACAGCATCTGGTTATTAAACGTGATAGTTACACGACCCTGGCCACTTTTTTTGCCGGTGGCGTAGCTGGTGCTTGTAGTCGAACATTGACTGCACCGCTAGACCGTATCAAGATCATTGTGCAGGAGGGTCACCTTGTTACGGGACCGTATCAGCGAATATCGATTTTTAAATCGGCCCGGTTGAAGGATGTCTTTAATTTAATTAGAGAGGACGGTGGCTGGCGCGCGTTTTGGCGTGGGAATGGTGTGAATTGCCTGAAAGCGGGTCCGGAGTTTGCCATAGTCTTTTCGCTTCGTCGTTATCTTTTATCGTTGTATGAAGATGGTGTAGAAGAAGAAGAGCGGCGAGAGCTAGAGTTTATTTCAACAGGGTGTAGTCCTCTTGACAGTGAACTTTACCGCTCCGCAGTCTCTGTATTACCCTCACCTTTGGACCGCTACGGGACTTTAACCGGCGTTCCCCGCCTTTTTGTTAACTTCAGCATTGGGGCATGCGCGGGATTTGGGGCTCAATTCTCACTTTACCCTCTAGAGGTCGTGAAGACGCGCATTGCCGTTTCAAAGATGACTGAATTTCGCGGTGGTATTCGAGAGGTCGTCATGGCCACGTACCGAAATGGTGGCATTGCTGAGTTCTATCGGGGACTTACGCCCAACATGGTTGGGGTGTTTCTCTATCGCGGTTTGGAGGTGGGGATGTACTCCACGGCGCAGCAGCAGATTATGATGTACAGAATGCGGAATTACGGAATGAGCCGCCACAATGCAGCGCTTTCTTCGATGGAGACGGCAGTTGTTGGCATGTTTGCCTCTATGATTGCGCAGACTGTGTCGTACCCACTCAATGTTGTGCGCACAAGGCTGCAGACGCAAGGGATAAACGGGCGCGAGATAAAGTACACCGGAATGATGGACTGCTTCATCAAGATGATTCGGGGGAAGGGTTTGGCGTCGCTCTTCTCCGGCATCACGGCAAACTACTTGAAGGCGCTCCCCGCGAGCTCATGCATGTTTGTGGTCTTCGAGCTGGTGCAGAAACTGTTGGTTGGCGATGATTGAATATGAATCAATGATGGCGAGGGTAACGACAACAACAACAAGATGGGGCATGCGCACACACACACACACACACTCACGCCAAAGGGATATATATATACATATATATATTAACCTTGCGCATACACGAAAAAAGAGATCAAACTGATTTATAAGAAAAGAGGATACATAAGGACAGCACTTCTTTATCGGAGCGGATGTTGGGGGGATGAGAAAAAAAGGAAAAAGCGAAACAAGGTTGAGTTGGGAGGAGGAGCGAAACGAATCACTTTGAGTCTCTGGAAGAGATGCGGATGGAGTGGCCGTGAACGATGCATCATTCTTCTTATTTTGGTTCTTGTGGGGGGTCTTTGTCATACGCCTTTTTTTTTTTTTTGTGTGTGTGTGTAAACGAGGGTATATTTATACGTTGGTACGCATGTAAAGAATTGTGGTCATATCTCTTCTCGTTAGATGCACGTATTATATATACACACAAATTTGATTATTGAACCAACAGGAATGAAGAAGGAGGAAAAAACTTTATTCGTTTAACGCTCATCTTTTTTTTCTTTTTTCTTCTTCTTCTTCACTGTGTCTGTTTTTGTCTTTTGTGGCTATTGCGAGGAGTCATTTTGCTGATGGTTCGTCTATAATTGTGTGCTCACGTGCGTCATGGCTTTTGTGAGACGAAAGGAAGGAAGAGGGAATGGATGAGGAGCAATGCGCATCACTGGTCTCTGGCTGGCGAGGATGTGTTTTTTTTTTTTTTTTTGGAGGAGTCAATAAGGTCCTGTGTTGTGTTTTCTTGTTTACGTGTGTGTGTGTTTGTCGTGCGCGGCTGCTTATGAGGCCAATGAGGCGAGTGCAAGACGTTGAACGGAACCCCCCGGGCAGCTCACGCGTTACGTGACGTTTATTGCCGAAGGGGCATTTCTTTTGAGTTGTGTCTTCCTTTCCTTTTCTTTGTTTTTTTGTTTTTGCAGGAACTAATTTTGTTTTCTTTTGTTTTTTCTGCGGAAGGACGAAACAAACAGAAGAAAAAAAAAGGTCACAAGTGTTTTAAAGCGTTTTTTTTATTATTTTTTTTTTTAATTATTTTGCCGTTTGTTGCTCTTGCCACTTTTATTTCCCTTCGGAGAAGAGGTGTTGCAGGAGCCGCATTGAGGCAACCGAAGGCAACACCCAAAATAAAAAAAAAGAAGAAAAAAAGAAAAGATATAAATATATCAGCAAGTGAATAAATAAAAAATAAGAATTTGACGTGCAACCAAAGCAAAGGTGTGCTTGGAGAGATATCATTGGTATGCCGCGACGTGATAGTGTGGCGGGCGAAGGCACACTGCCGGGGATACCACCGAGTGCGCCAGGAGGAGAGACAACGAATGGCGGGCCCGATAGGGAGGGGCGGCGAGCTGAGAGCCGCGATAATGATGATGGAAATGGGGATGTTGCAGCGGGAAATTCCACCGCGCGAGTGGGAGAAGAAATAGCGGAGCCTTCTATTGAGGACCTTGTAGAGGAAGCGGAGATTAATCTTGATGCGCCCTGTGCCAACTTGCCCCTATTGCGGGCACAGGAACTTAAGATAATAGGTCGTTGCGTGACCTTCCTGGGTGAGACGACCGTTGAGGGCGAACGTGTGCTCTTGCATTACGAGGGAGTGGTAGCGATGATAACCAAGGACACGGTCATGTTGCTTCAGGTACGCAGATACACCAAGGAGGACTTTTTAAAGTATCAAGAGATGATAGAGGCAGAAAAGAGGGATGAGCATAAAAAAGATGATCATCAAGAGCTTCATGGCGAAATGGATCGAAATGGGAATGGACGTGCGCATGCGGGTAACGAGGAGATGATGAATTTTCATGCAGCCAGTGAAGCCACCAGCAATGACGACGTCCATCATGATATGCACGTAGTTGACTGTAATATTTTGGCGGCGCAGGAAACTCGCGAAAACGCGGGGATGCCAGAACCGGATCCGCCGTTGACACGCCAGAACCGTCTGCTGGGAACGCGAACTATGGGACCGGTGCCATTCATGACTTTTTCACGTCGTCGTATCCACAACGTGGTTTTTGGGCATGATCCACAGAATTCCTTGTACTCCATTTTTCAGAACCCATCACGACGATATTTTGATATGCAGTGTTTGCGTATGTTTGTTCGGCGTTATCTTGTGCACACTAGTCAAGGGAACAACCCACGCAAGATAAATTTGCGTCCTTTTATTGAGTGGAGATGTAATTGCAAAGGCATCGCGGATGAATTACTTGTAAATGTTGCTAAGCAGGAGTTAGCGTATCTGATTAAGACTGAACGGGAGATGGCAAAGGCTGCCGAACGTTTGGCGAACAACAGGCGGAACTTTTTTCACACGTATCAGCCTACACATCGGTTATTTCGTGCAACTGGCATTCTTTTCCTTACACGGATCCCTGCTCAAACCTTTTCTCTTGCCATACTTGAGATGCTTGTGTCACTTCTTCTGCTTGGGTTTTCCGCGTACTCTTTTGCAACGGCACCACCCATACTTATTTACGGCTATGTTAAAGACTATACTTTTTCAGTGACATTTGCAGGTATTGTTAGCCTGTTAGCAAGCGGCATGACGGCGTTTCACTCTCTTCGGATGCGAATACCACTAACATTTTCAATTCATACTGCCCTTCGTCTTGTGGCGGCAACAGTTGCAATAGCTCTGGATACGATGGCCTTAGTCATGATAGGAGGAGCGGTGTCTTACTCTCATATACTTGGATACCTCTTTCGGTTAGCGCAAGAATCAGCAGAGCTTTGTTATTATTATGCACTCCACAATTGTACAGGGTTTGGTGAAATATGCGGGCCAGATAACATGTCTCCTATATGTATGCAACACAAGTGCCCATCAAATCGCACTACCACATGTACTCAGCCCTTGACAGCTACTCTTATTCGTATTTTTATTCCTTTTATTGCAATTTCCATGGTATTGGTGGCCCTCTTTATGATTGATCATCTTCTTCATTACCGCCTCCTGCAAGCGTCAAGGTTGCTGATGGCGCGCATGTAGACGCGGAAACGACTTACAATTGCACGCTTCGTTCCTTGTGAATACACACCATTGCGTTTGACAGTGAACGTGAAAGGGGTGTGGCATGGAATGAGAATAACGAAAGATTTGTGTGTGTGTGTGTGTGTTTCTTTGTTTTTGCTCTTTTCATTCTTTTTGACGTGTTTATTCTCTGTATTCAAATTTATTTGCAAATATCTGGTGCAATTACAATTGACTATATCCGATACCTGCAGAGTGTATGTGAAGCAAAGGAATACCACAAACGACCACGAACAACAGGACATGATGATTTTTAGAGTTATAGGAGACATTTAACGAAGAAAGAAACACACACACACACAAAAAAAAAAAAAAAAAAAAAAGAAAGTTGAGGGAAAGAGAAATAATTTGAGGAAGAAAGAAAGAAAAAGAATTAACGGGAATTTCAATATTATAAATATATATATATCTTTCTCTTTCTCTACTTTTTTAATTTTTGCGTGTTCTTCGATGGTATGAAGTAATATTCGAAGATGAGGGATCTCGCGCTCCGAAATTATTGCAGAGTTGAGGAACCTTTTAGTTTATGGCGTCGTCTATCCGATTTAAACGGATTTTTCATGTCTTGACTATTTTGTTCCCCTCTCTCTTTTTGTTTGCGGCCGTGAGTAAGTGAGTGTTTGCGTGCGTCTGTCTTGTGGATGTTGTGGGGTACTTCCTGTGGACCCGGAGCGCTCTGCATGGTATGTATACATATATCAATGCCAGTCACTTTTTTTTTTTTTTTCTCTTTCTTTCTCTCTCTCTTAATATATATATATATATATATATATATATATATATATATATGTTTATGAAGGGCGTAGGGGATTTGTTTGATTTTCTATTTTTGTCCTGGAAAATCCTTTGAAATGTTATTACTGTTGTTTTTAATTGAGCTTAAAGAAGAATGAAAATTTTTTTTCCTTTTTTTTTTTTTTTTTGTTGTTGCGTCGGTAGGTTGGGTTGCCGTTGGCTGTGGATAATATTTTTTTATGAATTCTCTTGGCAATTCGCACATATCCGTCTGTGCATCGCAGTGCTCGTTTATGCAATGCTCACTAAAGGGTGGGAGGGCCGCGGAGGTTTTGGCCTCCGTCGTGGCCTACTGCGTCTGCAGCATGAGCATGATTATACTGAACAAGCTGGTCATCTTCAGTTATGGGCTAAATTTTCCCATGGGACTCCTGTTTGTGCAGAACTTCGGCGCGGTACTTCTTGTTTCAGTTGGAAAGTGCATGCATTGGGTTTGGTACCCGGACTTCAGTATGGAGGTGGCGAGAAAGTGGCTCCCACTTACAATTCTCTTTGTCGCCATGTTGTGGACGTCCATGAAAGGTCTTTATACAATGTCTGTTTCCATGCATACGATTATTAAGAATCTTGCGGTAATTTTTACCGCCATTGGGGACTCAAAATTATACGGGAGGCGGGTAACAGGTATGATGTATCTTTCCTTTTGTCTTATGATCTGTGGCAGTTATTTGGGAGCCAAGGGGGACAGATGGGTCACAGCATGGGGTATGTTTTGGACGATTTCCAACATTGCATCCACGGTAAGCTACACATTGTACATGAAGTACCTTTTGTCTGACGTAAGTAAACAAATTGGACGGTGTGGACCCGTGTTCTACAACAATTTGCTTTCGCTGCCATTTCTTTTTATGGCATCTTTCTCTTCTTTTCCCAAGCTGTTGAGTGAAGTTTCCACCGCCTCCTTTGGGGCAATTTTTGCTCTTTTTTTAATGGTTGTTGCAGGGTCATTAATGACATTTGGCGTTTTTTGGTGCATGAATGAAACTTCTCCCACCACATTTAGTGTTATCGGTGCAGTTAATAAGGCCCCACTGGCAATAATGGGAATGGTCGTATTTAACCAGTATCCAACAACTACCGGCTATATTGGCATCTTTTTGGCTATTGGCGGAGGATTGGTGTACGCGTATACAAATGTTGGCACTGCTGTAACGCCAAAAGGGGAAGGCTCGAATGCCAGTCCATCACCAAATGTTGCACAAGACCCTCATTATGAAAATGCAATGTTGACAGGAAAACTAAAGGACGTGATCTAGATATGTTTCCTGTCCAGATAGATTCTTTTCCGTTTCTTTGTTGACAGGGTTTCAATGTGGCGAGCGAGAGGTATTAAATAATAGGTGTTCTAGTGCCGTTGAAAAGCTTAAAACGTCGATTGGAACTTGATTTGAATGGTCTTCCTCTCTTGCTTTTATTTTTGTCTTTAACATTTGATGATTCTGCTGCCATTGCTATTATCGATTGGATTGTTCGTTTTGTCTTCTCTACTGCTGCCTTTTCCTCACTCTTCGCGCAGTTGTTTCACTTACTGTGGGATGGGTGGGGTGGGGTGTTTGTTTGTGGGCCTTCTTGCTGATGTGTCTTTGGTATTATGAGTCGTCGGCGCCTTCGAACGGCTCGAGAAGTGCACCCATCACCGGCAATTCGCGGCTGCCGTGACTACGCCGTTCCAAGGGTGAGAGCGCTACACATTTATAGACTGTGGATCATTAATAGAGCAAAGAAAAAAAAAAAAGAATATTCACGAGCCCTTGCCTGTTTTTTCATGTCTGGCCTCCATTATTTGCTACCGTGGAAGAAGCAAAAATAAAACGCGACGGTTTATTGACGATCACTCTTTTTTTTTTTTTTTTTTCTTCAAATTATTTGAATAATTTATATGTATATTCGTGCTTGTGTGAATTTTCTCTGTTTTAGGATCTTCTTGCAAAAAAGGGCTACATACATGCTTCCTTCTGTTTCTCTCCAATGCCTTTTGTTGTTGTTGTTGTTGTGTTTGTTAGTTCGTTCTTTGCTATTCGAGGGAGGGAAAAGAGGAGGTGGTATGACTGGGGAATTTGGCACGCCAGGGGATTTTCCAAGAACGAAGGACATTGTGAATGGCGCTTTTGGGTTGGTGAAGGAGTACGGTAAATTGGTGAGCGAGCTCCCATGGGATGACTACGACTATCACATGGCTTTCCCCGGGTTTAGGCAGCAGATAAAGCGACACGGGGAGTCTCTTGTCGAGTTCATGGATAAGTGCTGTCAACTGCTTCCCGAGAAACGTCGAACTGACTTTAAAACAGGTGCTGGCACTCTGACGGAACAGCAGCGTTCAGCAGTCTTGGAGGCGGTGGATTCACTTTTGGAGAACGTTGATGGGTTGTTAGATAATTTGAAAGGGAAGCGGTTGAACGCAACAGACCAGCTATCTCTAACGTTTGTTTCGGAGCTACAACACTCTTCCTTTGCCGTGGACGGAGGAGGCTGTGTTCTTCGTCCGCAGCTGACGTTTGAACATCCAGTAGACAACAGTCCCACACCGTTCTGTCCTGTCTACTACGACGAAAAAGGTGAGCGACATGTGGGACAGCCTGGCATTCATCCATTTGCTGAGTTGATTAAAAACATGTCTATGCCTGAGGAACAGCTGATTCGTCGTGTAGAAACGCCGTACCTTCCGTTAGCTCAATGTCCACTTCGTTTTGTGGATGCCACAGTTGATTTGGAGGACGTTGTTGCTTTACTTTTGAAGGAAAAGGAGATTGCTGTGGATCTGGAGCATCACAGTTTTTATTCCTATCAAGGTTTTACATGTCTCATGCAGATCAGTACTCGGAGTGAAGATATTTTGATTGATTGTCTTAAACTTCGTTCTTCGATGCATCTGTTAGCGCCTGTTTTTTTGAATCCAAACATATTAAAGGTGCTTCATGGGGCACGCGAAGACATCCGGTGGCTGCAAAAGGACTTTGGTCTTTACCTTGTGAACTTCTTTGATACAGGGATAGCCCTGCAGACGTTGCACATGCCACACGGTTTAGCCTTTGCTGTGGATCATTTCTGTCAAGTGAAACTGGACAAAAAGTATCAAACGGCAGATTGGCGTATTCGACCCATTCCAGCAGAAATGGCGACATACGCACGGCAGGATACTCATTTCCTCTTATACGTATATGATCGGTTGAAGACACTTCTTCTTAACAGCGAGGGACGTGCCTCCATAGGAAATTTGCTTGTGCATGTGCTGAATGAAAGCCGTCGACTGTCGCTGGAGATTTACGAGAAACCACAATTGGATCCTGATGCATCGTATAAAATTGCCTTGGGACGGAGTTTAGGTGGACTCTCTTCCATGCAAATGAAGGTGGCGCGAGAGATCTTTAATTGGCGAGATGCCATCGCCAGGGAAGTGGATGATTCGCCCCCGGCTGTTCTGCATCTTTCCGCTGTGTTGGCTATTGCCACCAAACTTCCCACTTCTGCTAATGATGTTCTCAAATGCTGCACCCCTGTGAGTATGGTGGTGCGCACCAATGTGACGAGGCTCGTTCAGATTGTGAAGGATTCGCTGGGTGACGATGCCATTGCAAAGAATTCAGAGTCCGACGTTAAGGTTGAGCCCTCATCGCGTGAAACGGGGCCAATGCCGCGTATCGTTGGCGTTCATTGTCCCATGACAGGGACTCTTCCGTCCATAGAACGGCGTCCAGCTCCGGTGTTTTTGAAGGAAGAAGCAGCAGCCTTGCGGAGTACAGAACCTTCTGCGTGGTTTAATGCGATGCGCAGCGTTGCTGCCGTCCTTCGAAATAAGCGACTGCCAACTGTCGCACTACCCGGCCAGGAGGTGGTGGAAACATTAATGCGGGCAAAGACAGTGGAGAAACAGCTACGAGATGCCCTGGAGACAAGGGAGAAATATGATACTACGCGTACTTTGTCAGATGTAAAAAAATATGGTGTTAGCCGCCACGGTGAGGATGAGGAGGAAATTGCAGTGAGGGAAGAAGAGGACACGGCCGCTGAGAATGAAGACGGGGGTGAAAAGGATGGCAAGGCAGAAGCAAACGGTGAGGATGTATCTAAGAGGGCGGGGATGAAATTAGAAGAGAAGGCTGTTGCGCTTCGACAGGTTTACGGTACGGGGGGCGCGAATCGCAAAAGAGCCAGGATGGAGAAGAACAAGCGGTACAGTGGCTCATAATTCCTTTTTATTGGGTTTCACCTTATTGTTTTTTATTATTATTGTTAATGAGAGGATCTTTTAATGATATGCGGTGGTTTTGCTGGCAGTATCAGAGTTTTTTTGTGTAGTACTGATTAACAGGTAACGGTGTTTTTGATATTTGTTTGTTTTTTGATTTCTTGTTGTTGTTTTTGTTTTTATTTTATTTTGTCTTCTTGAGAGTATCTGTGAAATGCGGGTTTGGGGGTAAAGGCAATAGCGAGACCAGGTGAGGCTGCGGAGACGTCTTGATAGTCGGACGGGGCGCCTTGTCTCTTTGGTATTCATTTTTCACCTTTTTTGTGCGCATTCTTTTGTGTCTGCTGCTGGGGAGCGTGGGCGTTGGCTGTGGTACTGAGCATGCCCCATTGCTTATACCAATACTTCTGCCGGAGAGAGACGCGTGTGGCGGTGCGAGCAATTGCCTTGACTGCCTGTTTCTCAACACGCGCATGGGAACCTCACTGAATGCAGTTCGCTCATCGACTGCTTGCTTTCGATGTGTGTCGAGCACACGTTGCATGAGTCGGTTTGAAAAGTCTGCGTGCGACGATTTGGAAGAAAAAGTGTGACCCGCGGTGCTGCATTCCGCCGTCCCGCACTCTTCTCGCGCCATCCATGTTGGTGTTCGAAGGGGTGGACCGGAGGTCCTTATTCGACTCTTTCTGGCGCTGCATCGCTGGGGATTTTGCTCCACGCTGGGCACCTGCAAAAAGGAACAGGGTGGGCATGTGGATTCTTTTTTTTTCGAGGGCTTACGGGTCCGCATTTAACCGTGCGCCAACATTGCGTTGGCTCAAAAACTCCAAGCCATAGCAAGAAGCTTCTGTTGAAGGGGATGTTCTTATTGCAACAGAAACATGATTGTGTGTGCGCAAGGATCATCTGGAGGCGGGCGTACGTCAAATACAGTGGCATCTTACAGTGCGGTATAGAAGTGACCGGTCGTATTTTACAATTGTGGGGCATACAAACTACATTGCGGTTGATCGTTGTGTTAGGGAATATGATGCCGTCGTTTCCCTGTTTGGTGAGCGAAAGCGGTTTTCATTGCAACAGAAAACCACCTTTGAGCGGCAGATGCGACGTTATTTTTCCAACAGTGTTGACATTGTGTCGGTTGTGTGTTTTCGCAGGAGCAGTCGGAGCTGTGCCTCGTCCGCTTTCTTTTGAGCGTCCTTTTTTATCTTCCATTTGCCACATTGGAGGTGCGTCTGGGGGGATGGGGTTAGGAGGGCTAATGGAGGGACGGCGTATTCATCTCTCAAACCAAAGCTGGTGGGTGGCTGTACGCCTTGTCAATTTGAGCGTGTAACTCACGCTGACGGTGTGCGGGGGGAAAAAAACGAAGACACAGCCGACATCGGGAATATGTATCAGCGAATGAAGATACAGTTGGTGCGGTTTTTTCTTTTTCATGGGAGCAGCGTCGTTCTGAGCAACGAGGAACGTTTCCTTTTGACGTTTTTTGTTCCTAATGATGCTCTTCCTGCGAGCGAAGATATTTTCCATTACTTCACCTCGCAACTCGCCCTTCTACGCCGTGGGGGGGCAACAGGCGGAAGAGGCATCATTTGATGCTGGAGGGTTTGCTTTTTTTTTTTTTTTTTTTAATTGGATCCTGAAACGGATACGGCGAAAAATGTGCCTCTCATGGCCGTCTGGACAGCCGATCTTCCTTTACTCTGCTGTGAGCATGTCGCACACACTGACGTAGCGCTATGAAGGAATGTTTGGCAGCACAGTAATAATCCAGCGGCGAGCGTGCCAACGCAGTACAATTGACCAGCAATTATTTGTGATAATCGGGCTAATATTGCCACTGTCCCTCACGGTGTTGACTAAAGAAGACTCCGACGATGAAGTCCTTCGTGCGTGGTGGTTTATTTGCCTGCACGCTCTCTGGAATGACCTCGTAGGCGGCTGTTGAATTATTTATTATTTTTATTTTTCCTTATAAACAGCAATGAGAAACAAAAAAGAAGAAAAAACTTTTGGAGTAGAAAAAAGCAGAAAAGGGAAGTTTCTATTGGGGGCGAGAGTAGCAAATGTGAATGGACCGCGCATAACATCTCATACAGGGGACAGAATAAAACGCACGTACGCACAAAGATATAGAGATGTAGAGAGCGGGGGGACTCATGCCTGGGGAAATGCGGGAAATGACATTTTTTTTTTCTTTTGATTTTCTTTTCTTTTTCTATTTGCGCTGGATAGATACGAATTCGGTCAACTGCGACTGCCAACTTTTAGGTAAAGTATCCATTGATGCCATACAACAGGGAAATAATTGCCTCCATCTCATTTGAGTCTGAGCCATCCTCTAGGAATAACTCGCCCATACGAGGCGGCCTCAATGACAACGTGAAGGCGCGAGAGTCACTTGATGCTACAGGAGAACCCGTTTCCCAACAAAACGAGGCAACGCGTGACATTATTCGTTGTATGAAATGGGCCCTGGCGCAGAGTATCACGAGTATTTCTCATCCAGCCAAGCAGCGACCTCTGAACCCGAAGAAAGACTTCACCATAGAAACAACGATTGAGGTCGAAGTGAAAAAAAACAATACATTAGGGTTAGGCTGTTGTGGTGGTGCAGCCGCGGTGAAGCGGCGTTCTTCACAAGTCATGTCCGTTCGCGAGAGTGGAAATAGTAAAGTTAATTTTACTTATAGTGATACTGACGGTGCTGACGATGAGGAAGGTCCACAAGTTTCCTTTAAATTTACGGACTATTCTCCAATGTGTTATCGTCATATACGGGAATTTTTCAATATTGAGCCGAGGGCTTATTGTGATGTTTTGATGCGCAGTAGATGGCATAGTACGCCTACGCCAGGGAAGTCGGCTGCACAGCTCTTTTTCTGTGGTAAGGACTGGGTTATAAAAACCATGACCACAGAGGAAAGTGAGTTTTTGCGTAGTATCTTGCATCGCTACTACTTTTTTGTGCTGGATAATCCACACACGTTACTGCCCCATTTTGTTGGGCATCATCGCCTTGAAATTGCTGGGGATAAGATAAATTTTATTATAATGCAAAATGTCTTTGCAACAGGGAATGCAATACATGAAAAATATGATCTTAAAGGAAGTACGGTAGGACGTTTTGCTACCGAAGCCGAAAAAAGAAAACAGACATGCACACAAAAAGATCTTGATTTAAACCGTCCAATACATGTGGGGCCGGCGCGAAGACAACAACTTATTGAGCAAATCAATAAGGACTGTGATTTTTTGAAACGATCACACGTCATGGATTATTCGTTTCTGGTTGGTATTCATGTATTGCCGATGCACGACTCACGGAGATTGGGGACTAGTGTAATGGGGGGAAAAGAAAGCATAAATATGTTATCGTCAACATTAGCCTTTGATGGCACGCTAGCTAGTGGGGTTTTAGATGGACAATTTAACCAGACAAATGGTGTTTTTCACATTTCCCCGAACGAGCCTGTCATTGACGGAAGATGCTTTACTGCCGATGAAGGTGGCATGCGTAGCACGGACCAGCCAGGTACTCGGAGGGAAATATATTACATTGGAATCATTGATATCTTGCAGAAGTATAATGCACGGAAATATTTAGAGACGTCATGGTTTGGTTTGGTAAACGATTCAAAGAAGATATCTTCCGTCCCTCCTCGCGAATACGCGGAGCGTTTTTTGGCCTTTGTTTCCTCAATTATTGTGTGATGCGATGTTGCATGGAAAATAAGGCGTTATACAGGGGAGTAGAATGAGGAGGAGGAACAACTTCCGCCAACCGAAACACAGTCAGACGATGGACAAAGACACACACACAGACAAAAAAAAAAAAAAGGAAATATCTTTACTGATTATTTTTTTTTTTTTTTTGTTTCTGTGTTTATGCGGAATGTTGTTTTCTGGGCGCTTCTTCTTTTGTATATTTGAGATTTGGGCGATTCGGTTTCTGCGTCTGTGTGTGTTTGCTTGATAGATGGAGGAGTGAGTGGGCATATATGCATGCCCTTCCCTTTGCGGATTGTCATATATAGTTTTTTTTTTTTTTTGTGTGTGTGTGTTTGTTGCTTTTGTGAGGCGTGTGTGCATTCTTGCTATTGCATTTTTTTCCCTTACCGTGAAGCGGACAAATGCCCGTAGTCATGCACCTCCCACAATTTCATCAGCCGGATGATCCTCTGACGTTTCCTTTTTGCAATGTTATGCGTGACGGTTTTGTACATTATTCATTTATATTTGCGATGTGTCGGTGTGGCTGTGGGATGTATTGTAAAGAGAATCTCAATATGTTTACACCATTTGTATTGTTTGAGCTTTCACAACATGCTGCCGATTGTGTGGTGTTTACTCGATGAAAGAGTTTTTTTTTTTTTTTTTTTCTGGAAGGGGAAGGTTAGAAACCTCTTGGGTGAAGTGTGTACTCTCATGGGGCTAAATACATGTGTGACTTTCTTGTTTACTTTGCGCGTTTCTGTAACTGTTCATTGATTTGTTTTAAAAGCCACCGTGTCGCAAGGTAGCGAGGGCAGTTCTCTCGTTGTTGTTGTTGTTTTTTTTTTTTCTTTCATCCCACCCACACTCGATACCACCACTACTACTACCACTAATAATAATAATAATAACGGTATTACTGTCCTTCACGCGATGGGCAGTCTGTTGGCTGTCGGGCCCTAAAGACGGCTACTTTGTCATTCCACAACGAGCTCGGTTATGAAACATATATTTGTGAAATAATTGGCTTACTGATGTATGTGACTGCCGGATAAATCGCCTAATCATCACGAGGGATGTTGGGCGCATTGAACCAAACCGTTAGTCTCCTTTATTGTATCGTTACTTCCCGAGGGAAGAAGGGGCATGACTCCATCCGAGTATAAATTCCTTAAATTTTTTTTTTTTTTTTGAAGGGGGCTGTTGTTTTTGTTTGCATTCACCATCCTTGACTGTCTTAAATTGTGCTTCTGTGCGTTTCTCCCCTTCTTTGCGGTTGTGGCTTGCCTGCATTTGGCGCTGGAGGGGGAGGTAAAAACAAAAAAGAATAGAGATTGAGAGAAGGAACCAAAATAAATAAATAAATAAATATAAATATATATAAAGAGGCTTGTCGGTGTAGAATTAGCTGCTCTTGGGGGGGAAAAAGAAGTGTGGCTTCGTTTACGCTGATGAACCCGCCGTCGAAGTTGGGCGAATTCTTTGGAATTGTGGACGACTTCTTCAAGAAGACATTCCGTGATGACTCACGAGTATTTGTGGCGGTAAAATCCCGGCAGTACTCCGAGTCTTTTCCGGGTAAACAACTCTTCTTTACAGCCCCTCCGCCCTCGCCACTGGAATCCGGAAAAACCGACGTTCAAACGCCTGCAACGGCACAGGAGACGGCTGCAATTGAGTCCAAAAAGGAAAACTACATGACTTTCTCTCCCCGTCTGACTATTAATAAGGATGGAACGGGATTTGGAAAGATCAAGCTTGGGTGCGGCCTCTGTATTCAACGTGTTTGTCGCTTTGAGCAGGGTTTGACGTTAACCAGCAGGGGAGTTGTTGCTACCAACGTAAAATTGATTGATCTTCTTGAGGGCCTCGAACTTAAGGGTCGGGTTTCCGTTAATACGATTGCCCCCGCATCGGAGGATGTGTCGGTGGCTACTATAGATTATCAAAGGCGTGATTTTTACACTACACTCGGCTACCAACGCAATGGACTTGGCAGTAGTGATCTCTTGGTGGATTGCGGAACGAAATTCTTTAATCTTCTCGTTGGTGCGGGCTTTGAAAGGCAAAAGCTGTCCTACCTTGAGCATCACGATGCCTCAGCGCAGATGGATGTGCTATATGCAGGTTTAGGCTTCACTGGGGTCAACTGGTCGATTGGTGCAAAGATGGTGCGTGCACACGATGCTTGGAACGCGGCTCGAGTGGCGTTTTATCAGCGTATGGCGCCCAACACGATGGTGGCATGTGGGTATAACTTTGATTTGTTGGAGTCCCGTGCACACCTCTCTTTGGGTTTCTCACAAGGCTTTCGTCTGCGACTGCCGACCATCCTGCAGCAGCGCTCGGAGGAGCATTTGGATGAGTGGACGGCGATCTTACCATTTGTGGGGGCCGTTAAGGCAGAGAGCGACGGTGTATGCGCTGCGACCATTCGTGGCATCTTTAACGGGGTAATTCATTGGGCCTTAATTGCCCGCAAGAATGTGATGCTTGAGAAGAGCCCAGTGCAGTATGGGGTGACCATTTCAATGGAGTCGGGATGATAAATGAAGGCAAAAAAAAAAAAAAAAAATAAGAAGCTGACATTGTTGGGAGGTTATTATTACCATATTATTATTATTATTTCTTTCTGCACCACCTGTTTAACGTTTCTTACCGGATTTTCTTTTATATCTATTTCTTATTATTACCCCATAGAGTGTCCTTCCGTCTCATTCATGGGAGAACCGTTCATGTTTGAGTCGTATAGATTCCTGGAGACGTTTGATGAGAGCAAACAATGAGGAGGGGGGAAATAGAGGGCAACGAGGATCCTTTTCTTTTCTCGACAACGCGTACTTCTTCTGTTGCCAATTGACACTTGTTTTTGATTATTATTATTATTATTATTAATTATTTTTTTTTTGTTAACTGTGTTATTGGTGCAGAGAACAATAGTCAACGACACAAAGCCATAACAATAGCCAAGGGACGAGAAGGAAGGCAAAGAAGGAATAGAACTAGGGAGCGACGTTGGGTGTAGAAGATGGCTGACAACAATATGATGGGGAAAGTGATGGCGTGGCGTACAGGACGTTTGGGCTTCAAGACGACCGTTGTGACGCTTCTCTGTATTTTGTTAAATATTCTTGCCTTGTATCTTCTGCGTCGGTTATTCCCCGCCCTGAGGGGCGGCGGCGATCATAGACACACACATGGGAGCAGAAGGAGAAGTAGCAGCAGGGATGGCAATTCGAAGAAGAAACACAAGAAGCATCATGGAAACGGGGAAGTAAAGAATTCCCTTCCAAATTTACTTCTGCTCCTTGGCATTCCTGGCAGTGGAAAGACGACCTGGATCAACCAGTACATTGATCGTTGTGACAAGTCATATATTGTTCTGAACGAGGATTCTGTTGCTGGAAAAGTTGTCGCCGCAATCGATGATTCCTCGTGGGAAGAAGGGGTGCGGGAAGCTTTTATTGGTGAAATTGTGCGACACTTAAATGAAAAACAAAATGTGGTTTTGGACGACTCCTTACGTGTCATGGATGAGGAGTTCCGGCGCAGCATCATGGAGGCAGCACCTCCTTGCAATCTTTTGGTGAAGGAGTTTCCCATCAAGGCACTCTTTGCGCATGCACGTCTATTGAAGGTTGCCGAGGAAGTTACTGATCGTCGTTGCCCCACTGAAATTGAAATGGAGGAATTGGAGACCAACTTTGAGAAGGCGAGGGCATGTATGAAGACGGAAGGGTGGAAGCAGCTGCTAGATCCATCGCATTTGCGGTCAAAACACCGGTGAGGCTGTAGTGGATGTCTCATCCAATGCACTGAGGGCTCCAGAAGCCAATCATAAGGATGCATATATATATATATATATATATATTGGGAGCTTGTGAAGAGAATGTTTGCGAGGAACGCTAGTTACCTGAATGAATATGCATTTTCCGATAAAAAGAAGATATCTCTGTACAATTCGTTTCTATCGTATGATCCTTTTGAAGACTGCGATGGAAGGAATCAATGAACCGTTAACGGTAAGACGAATTTATTTGTTTATCTTTTATTTTTATTTTTTTTCCACTTCACCCATCCCTATTTTGATTTCGCCCCCCTCACGTCGAGTTTTTTTTTTTTTTTTTTTTTTTGGTTGGAGGAACCCAAAGTCTGCAACGTTGTAAGTAATAAACATATCTTTAATCCGAATAGAGTGCAGCATGTCACGAGAGTGGCCGTTCAAATATATTGAATATTACTTGGAGTAAACATGGAGGATGTGGCGAAATGATTGCCCCTCCATTTACCTTTTCTTCCTTTTTCCATCATGTTATATATATATATTTATCTTTGTATGTATTGTTCAGGATTCGGCCAACAGCCCAGGCGAATATTTCGGAAAGAAAAAAAAAAACAAAAACGGATGAGTTTGGGGGAGGGGGGCATAGTCGGTGTGAAAACCAAAGAGGTGAAAAAAGTGTTTGCCTCCGTCGCTGAACTTCTTCTCGCGGAGGGGACATAAATGGAAGTTATTGTATAAATTTCTTTTAAGATGAATAAAAGGGCCGAGATGTGTGGGGGCGGGAAATCTGCTATCAATAAAATAGGGTTTTCTTCGTTTTTTACATGCGTTTGGGGTTGGAAATGGGCGTTGATTATTATTATTATTATTTATTAATTATTATTTATTTTTTTTTTAAGGACTACGGGGTTTTTTATTTATTTTTAAGGTTTATGATATCCCCCTTGCTCCTGTGGGCCAGAGCACATCAGGATCAAAAGCAGCAGAATGAGCCACGAGGTGAGGACTGCATTATTACGCCCTTTGTCCAGTGCTTTTATGCTCTTGGTGGGTGTAGCCGCATAAACGCGGATAATACCCTGCAGTCCACAAAAGAGGGGCAAGACGATGACAATAAATGGATTATTTATGCAAGGCATCGCCGACGTCTTTACCTCCACCATGCACGAGAGCTTTCACAGTTTTCTGACGCACATGACTACTATCGTTTGATGATGTGGTGTCATGATCAACGTCTTTTTATTCATCCTGCTGTGTGCATGCGCAGACATCCATCTTTGTACCGTGATCATATTTTTGCCGTTTCACAGGATGTTGACAGGCTGACGCCATTGCTTGCCATTCCGGAAGCGCTTGCCATTGGATTTAAGGACATTAGCAGCGCTGGCGATTTTGACAACGATTTAAGGAATGAGAAGCGTGAAAAGGAGTTTAATGAACTGAACTCCGGCGAGGGGACAGATGCTGACGTTTGTCGATTCTTTTTTGACTCACTGAACATGATCGTATCGGATCTTGTGGCAGCGAAGAGTAGTCCACTCACCGATCCTCGATGGGTCTTTGCAGAGCTTCTTGGTAAGGTGCGAACGCTCAAGAATGCGCCTTACTTTGAAGACGATGTGGTCTTGGACTCAGAGACGACAGGCCTGGCCGATGTTTTACTTCAAATGATTCGGAATTACATCAATGGAGGACCTCTTGTGGGGAAATTAGACCGTGCGGAGCTTCGATGGGCAGTAAGTGTCTGTCTGTCGCATTCCACACCGCTTGTGATTGCCTCTACAAGATCCATTGGGATGATACCTATTGTTCATCTGTTTCCACATGGTGGGAAAGAAACGAATTCCTTTCTTGTTGCCCGTACGAGCCGGCCGAATTCAACGGAGAGAATTGCAGCGTTTTTTAGCAAACACCATGGCTATGACTTTATGCGTGACAGAGAAGGGAAATGGATCTTTCTTGTCCCGTCCCGCCCCCTGCAGTCTGGCGAGGAGATTCGGCTGCAGGCCATGACCCCTGTCTGTGGAAAGGACTCGGAGGCCGAGAAAATGTGGCGGCTTTCGTGTGCTGCGGCTCCTCAGGAATACATGACATCTTCTGCCGTGGCTCACATGCAGCGGTGTCTTACGCGTGAACTCATTGATAGGGGAGGGGATATCCTTGCCGAACGACGCGGTGGTGCACCGTCTTAAGAGGACGATTGATTATTATCATTATTATTATTATTATTATTATTATTATTATTATTATTATTATTGCGAAAGCACGGAATATACATGTCTTGTTTGCGTGGCTGTTTTTTCTGCGTGTCTGCATATATTTATTTATTTTTCTGGACGCCTTTTTTTTTTTTTTTTTGTGGTGTTATTTTTAATTTGCAGCTGACGGAAAGCTGCCGTGTGTTTAAACGACAGCGACTTTGAATGGCCAAAAGGGATCGTAGCATGTCCCCGCCGAAGCCGACGGCAAAGCGACGAAAGCGCGGCGGTAAGCGGCGTCGAAAGAAGCAGAAAGGAGAAGTTATTCTTCCTTCTGCCCCGGCGTCTTTTGTGTGTCACATATGCACAAAGAACCATTGGACAGTTGCCTGCCCCCGACTACAACGGAACCCCGAACAATACCCATTAATGGATAGAAAAAGGGGATGCTGGAAGTGCGCTCAGCGAGGACATCCATCGGCGCAGTGCCCAGTCAAGAAGTACCGCTGCGCCGACTGTGGCGGCATTCACGACACTCGTGACTGCGAGTTTGACCACAAGAGCGAGGAGTGGCATGAGTTTTACGATCCCATCACACAGCATGTCTTTTATAGCCATAGTGAGACACACGAGGTACAATGGACGCCGCCAACGCACCGGCTGGACGTGGTATTGTGGTTCTGCCCCAACTGTAATATACTTATGCCAACAAGTGTGCCGGAGTGTGTCAAATGTCACGCGCCTCGGATGGAATCAAAGATATCCTCCGATTCTTCTTCTTCGGAATCTTCCTCATCTTCTTCCTCCGCATCATCATTTGCTGCCGAAGACGATAGTGACGAAGGCGCTAGTGGTTCTTCCGTGGATGAATATTAAAAATTGGAATATAGAGAGAGGGACTGAGGGAGAGAGACGCGGAGGGCCGTGTTCCGTCTCCAAAACCCGAATTTCTGTTGGTAAACATTTGGTTTACCGCTACTTTTGGGTTACTTAACTCGGACTCTAACTGTTTCCGTGTGCCTGCGATTGAAGCTGTGGGTTCACTTCTTTGCAAGCATCTTTTACCTGTTCTTTGCAAATAACTCACTTCTCTCGTCGAATTAAAAAATATCCTACAAATTCTGAAAATGCCTTGGTTTTTGTTCTTTCACCTCATCACACGTCTTGGGCGTGGGAATAATATTTATTGCTTTGTTTTCTTTTGGATGTAACTTCTTTTATTTCTGTAATATATATATATATATATATATATAATATATATACATTAGGGTGTGTGGGTTGTCATTATTAATAGTATTGGGGGCACCACTCGGCCATTTTTTTTTTTTTTTGCCGTGACGTGGTGTTACAATCACACACATTCACGGAAAAAGAAGAAGAGAAGGCAACGGTAAAGAATGTTTGGATATGGCAATCAACCGAAACCTCTTCGGCGACCTGGATTGAAGATGCCACAGTGGGAGCATGTCATGGCAGGCCTTTATGCTGTTGACATTGGAGCGGCATCGTCTTCTGCTTGTGGCAAATTTGCGTCAGTGGAAATGAATTTGTCAGAGAAACTCATTTCCTGGGCCCAATCACTTGGAAAGCCTCTGCGCTGCACATCTTGTTTGTTGAAAATTCAAACCACTGAAAAAACGGTGATGTATCGCCTGAGAACGAAATATCATGTTGGGGACGTCTCGGAGAGGCGATTTGCGCTTATCTTTCCTGTCAGCGGATGCAGTGGGGCCGTGACGTCAATTATGGCACGAATTAATGGTAGACTAGTTGTGGGACAGCTGGTGAGCGTCGAGGATAGTGCATCGGGAAATTTACGGCGATTTAAGATGGCA
Source organism: Trypanosoma cruzi (assembly GCF_000209065.1). Lineage (NCBI taxonomy): Eukaryota > Euglenozoa > Kinetoplastea > Trypanosomatida > Trypanosomatidae > Trypanosoma > Trypanosoma cruzi. The sequence goes on from NW_001849458.1 coordinate 122,576, forward strand.
ACAGACATGCCCGATGAAAATTTTACCGATATCCGACGGAAGCACCCTGTATCAATCTACAGCATTACGCCTAATGCATCCGACGTGCTTGGCGGCAAGGCGGCGGAGGTGGGGGCAGAGGTAATTGTAGAGATCCGATGGATTTCAAAAGAAATGATGTGGTGTGAGCCTCACGCGTTGCAGGTTTTGTATCCTTTTGTGTGCGCACCGCGTTTGCCGGACGAAATTGCGTGTCGTGCAGTGTTTTCCTCTCCTGTCAAGATGGTAAGCAGTCCTAATTGCCGCAATGGCGGGGGTACGTTAGACTGGAAGCTACATCGAAGGTGTTGCAAGGTTTGGCTTACCCCGCGGAACGCTGAAAAGGTGCTGCGACGCGAAGACGATGTTTTTATCCTCACATTTTACTTTCAAGGTGCCCTCGACGCGAAGTACCAGCCGGGCACTCTTGCGCCGGTGCTTCTTGTAATCTTTTTAGGTATCATAGTGTGGATGATGCTAACAAAAGATTTGAGTGTTTGACGAGAGCAGTGTAATTTTTGGAAGAACGAGTGGAAGAGTGACTGCGTGTGTGGCCAGCAGCAAGATTGTGGGGATATGAAAGATAAAATAAATGAATTTTACATATTTTTTTTTTTAGTTGGTCGCCATTAAAACTATTATTTTTTCTTTTTGCCTTTTTTCTTTCTTTCTCTCTCCCTTCGTGTCCGTTTGTTTCCATTAACATGCGCGTTTGTCGTCCATGTGAAAACAAAAAGGGATGGATGAATCGCCCGTTGGTACGCCGTTTTACGCCGCATTTGGCGAATTTAAGGACGGTTACAACCGTGAGGAGGCGGAGGCCGGCATCCACGAGGCATTTCGCTTGCGACAGCGAGCGCGGCAGAAGACTTATGTGAAAGAGTTGATGCTCGGCAGTGGTCTTGGGAAGGCAGCGAAAAGAACTGTACAGAGTGGTTTGTACCAACCGCAGACAGCGCTGTATTTGCCCACCAACGTCGTATCAGCTGCAGCGGCGGTTGTAGAATCGGGGGATGTATCGGAAGAATGTGAGGAAATTGGTGACGCGGACGAGGATCCAATTGGAAAAGTTTTGATGCCACCTGGTTTGGCACTCCTGAGCAATTCTCCTTCAAGCGTTATGAATAAATTTACAAGGACTGAGGTGGAGGTGCAGACGCTAGTGGAGGTTGAGCGTCAGCTAGAAGAGAACATAAAAGTTGCAGAGGAGAGTGTTGCTCGTGAATGTGCTTCTTTTACTTTCGAGAATCTACTGGAATCCCTCTCTGTGGCTCTCGCTGTGGTGGAAGAGGGTGACGCACAGATTCAAGTGAAGCTTCCCGTTCAAGAAGAGGATGCGGTGCCTCTTCACGGGGCAGAGGCTGTCATGGCGTATTTTAGGGAACATATGGCTCCAATCACCCTGACGCTACTGGCCACCTTGTATGCAACGGAGTGGATGCTACAATACACCATGACATTTATAAATTCCATGTTTATAGAAAATGAAAAAGAGGCGCAACTTCGCGAAGAGCTTCTCGCGCGTTGTGTGCGGTGGTTGGGGAAGATTAATCGCTTTGTTGCTTTTGCCTTTGCGCTGGAAATGGCATCCGAGTCATACGAGGCGTTTGAAGAAATGCAGAGCTTGGCGGAGCAGCACACGGAAGAACTTTTGAATGGCATTGAAGGAGACATTAATTCCGCACTTTTATTATCCTTTCCCAAACGACGCCAAGGACTGTTGGGTCGAGATGGGAGGATAAAAAAGCGCCTTCAGCAACTTTTACAGCTTCTTCATGATGTTGAAACCTCGTGGCTCCCAACTGTGAAGCTGCAGAGGGATTGGAAAGATGAATTTCTTACGCGGATGTATAGTCGCATTCATACGGTTATTGCCCCTGGATATCTCTCTGCCCAATTAGGATTTATTGACGAATCCCTTTACGAATTCGTAGCGGATGGCACCGTGTTGCAGAAACAAAACGCAATGAGTGCCACTCGAGGCAGCAACGGTCAGCGCACCTCTTTTAGGCAATCCTTGCCGAGGATTTTGGTTGCGACTCAAGTGGAACGGCGAATTGTGGATGAAAAGCTGACATTTCAACAAATTGGGATGCTGGTCAGGGGTTCGGCTAGTCGTGTCATAGGCCTGCAGTTGTGCATGGGGACGCGGTTTATATTGCGGCAGTGCGACACCGAATACGACGCACAGTGGGGATTTTCGATGAGCCACTCTCAGGACTCACCCAACGCCGTCCGCGATGCGGTGGAAAGTGCCTTATGCTTCATGGAATCATTGAAGATGCAGTTGAAGGAACAAATGGAATACCAGATGGGAATGCTGCGGCACTTTTTAATATAACAGTTGTGGGGCATGTATGAGGGTGTGAATGCGCCGTTTTTTTTTTTTTTTCTTTTTTTTTCATCCTGCCCTCTTTTTTCTTTAGGGGGGATATGGAGGAGTGTTTGCTTTGGGGGGCCTCTTGAAAACAGTGGCCATGAGCATTGCACCACCAATTGGAAGGCGGAAGGAAATAAAAAATTTTTCACTTTTTACGGTCCATGGCTCAGTCACACCTCCAGTGCGTGCGTCTCATGGATTTTTATATAAATATATAAATATAAATATATATATGTCCTTTATTCTTCTTTTTATGTGTTTTTTGTTTTTGAGGACCAGTCTTAGTGCGTTTCCTTCCGTGTGCGTGAATGACTAACAAAAAGAAGATGAGTAACAGCGAAACGGGTGGCACCAGATGTGTTTACGTCCTGTCCGACATTGACGGGTTTAAATATAGACTTGTGATGGAGGGGGATGTGCGTTTGTTGACAACGTCGAAGTTAAAGCGATATTTGCAGAATGCCACAGGCCTCAGCGCCCAGCAGCAAGAACTTTCTTTTAGAGGCAGAGTCATGCAAGATGGTGAGTGTGGAGGCGATGTGGGCCTCGTGGACGGAGCGGTGTTGCAACTGCGTCACGTGAAAGGGATGCGTCGTACCAATAGTGGTGATGGTCGTCGTGTGAACAGACTCCCTAGCAGTTCAATGTCGATGGGCGGTGTGGCGCATCGTGGAAGATCATCGGTCGTTGATGCCGCTTCATGCGCCTCCCCAACCGCGGGGTTGTTAACGCCCCTTCAAGGCAGTCATCCTCGCGATGGCCAGAACGGTGGTGAGGCGTTTACGAGCCCACCGCCGAGGGAAATGAATTACCGCAGCAAACGCATGGGACGCGAGGCTCACGCACTGGAAATAGAAAATGCTCGGCTAGAGGAGCGTTTGTTAGAGATGGAGCGTCGGCTTGCCAATGCCTCCTCGGACTGGCGATTGCAGGAGGAAATTGAGCAGTTGAAGGGCATCATTGCACAGTTATTAAGAGAAAAGGAGGCGGTGGGGCGTTCTGCGGAGGAAAAATGGCGAGCCAAAGAGGAGGAGCTCGTGAAGGAACTTGACCTCATGCGGGAGGAGAGGCGGAGACTCCATCGGGAGCAGACACTTTTTGAAGAGGAGCAAAGGGCGCTGGTGCGCAGCTTAGAGGAACAGGTTCGATCTCAGCAACAGAGGCTTCTCGAGCAGGGGACGACGATAACACAGCAAACTCGACAACGGCAGCCGGCGATGAATGTAGCTGAAAAGGTTGAAAAAAGTTTGAAACAACTCTCACTCGAGCTAAACATTCCCCAACTACACCTAGATGATAATGACACGTGCGTTTTACCGTTAGGGGATGGAACAAATATTCTTGTCACGCTTGATACCATCACAGAGCGTCTGTTTATGTATGCTGTCATTGCAAATTCATTACCTTCGAATGCTGGAAAGCGACTAGAGTTGTTTGAGATGTTGCTTGAGGGAGCTTTACTTGGCCGCGACATGGCCACTGGTGGTGTTGGCGTTTGTTTACGCAATGAACTCATTATTATGAACGTATGCGTTGACATTGTGCATGCGGATGAATACGCCTTGGCAAGCATTGCCCGGCCGTTCATGGAGTCGGTCCAGCACTGGTCAGAGGCGGTTAAAAAAATGATGCCGGAAAAGAAGAATTGAGGAAAATTCTTTTATTTTCTTTTGTGTTTGTGTTTGTGTTTTTGTCCGTGATATTACTTTATACAGTTCCTGTAGAGAGAGACATGATGATGGGTCGTTTACTGCAGGGTTACGCAGTTGGTCAAGAAGGGGAGTGGAAAATGTTTTGAATGAAGTTGAGCTTATTCCTGCCTCAGACTCACTCTTTGGATTTACTCTTGATGTCAGCCGAGTGTGGTATCACAAAGGCAGGGATGGATAGAATGGTAAGCAGTGAAGTTTGTTTTGGGGAGTTGGTGAAGGTGTGGCTGAAAGTCATGATGAATCCTTTATGTCCAGTAAAACAAGATAGAGCGAAGGAGTGGGAAAATAATAATAATAATAATAAATAATATTAGTGTGTTGGAAGTTGAGTTATCTGCGTCTTCAATTGAAATTTATTCACTTTTATTTCTATTTTTTCTAATTTGCCTCATCACACCTTCCCTCTCTCTCTTTTTCTCTTCTCTCTATTTATATGCATTCGTTTTGTGAGAAGTAAACCTGTGAGAGCGTCGAATAAACTTGACGAGATGGAGCTTCGCTGTTTTTTGGTGCACTGCGGCAACCCCTCGTTTGGCACCTCTTACGTGGACATACCGCCACCGCCGTCTTGTGGTTCGGAGCGGCACCACGGCGCCGTCAAATATTTGGGTCGACACTCACCGGAACTTTATTGGCGTCTTGGGAACAATCCGCGCTATTCCCGGCGGATGATGTCTTTGTGGGTGGAAAACACCTCGCCCGAAGAAATCCCCTTAACCGCTCGCGTCCATCCGCATGTGGCGCAACGTTTGGTGTTGAAGTGTATTGGAAAGAATACAATCACCGTCTCCAGACGCACTGCCGGAGAGAATCGCGTTCTTCTTCGTTGCAACGAGTCCGTCACACTTCGGGTTGGCGATAAAGTTGGTGTCGCGCATCTGGTATGGATGCAGGTTGTCTTGGCCCTTGTGTCCGTCAACGGTGCGGTGAAGGCACCGGTTTTGGTGCAGCAGGAAGAAGGCAACGATGCTCAGTACTTCTCTGCTTGTCGGACACTGTGCCCTCGGTTACAGGATCCGCCTCTGCCCCCGGTGGTGCGCGTAAATGTGGCGTGGATGAAGTTACCTTCCGCCATCAGGGCTGCGTTGGCAATCTCTGTGTGGGAACGCCAGTTGGCGGCGGACTCGGGTGCCGTCGCAACAGCAGCCTTGACGAGTTTGAGACCCACAACTTTTGCTGCTTCGCCCGAAGCTGGGGACGGGATGGAAGAGGCTGCAGCGATCAGCAACTCATCGCAGGTAATTCAGGAGGGCGGAACAATCACGACGAGCAGCGAAACACGTAGCAAACGCCGACTGCATGCTTCGCCTTCTGGAAGCCAAGGCGTTGAATCACAATTGATCTCGCTAGATGTGCCGCCCCCACAAAAGAAACGTCGGACCTCCGTTGCTGAAACGGCTGTTATGGATAATAACTTGCGTGTTACTTTGCCGGAGAACAATACTTATTATGAGACCTTTGATGAGCGTCTCGATGATGCGGTTCGGTTTTTAGAGTCACGCACAGAGATCACCAATTCGCTCATTGCCGCAGGGCCTCCCGTCCCCGAGTTGTTAGGGGAAAGCCCACCATGTGAAGGAAGATCTGCGGAAGTGAAAAAATGGGCTCGTCGAAGCAAATCTGTTACTGTAAGCCGAACCGAACTGCGACACGGAAACAAACAGAAGGAGAAGGAGTTACAGCTCTCTTCTGGCCACGTAGAAGGAGAAGCAGCGGGCGGTAAGAATCCTTTTGCTGGCGAGTCACAGGTCGTGTACTATCGTCGCTAGGAAAAAAAAAAAAAAAAATGTTTTTTTTTGTGTTCCCACCATTACTAGAAATTAACTGTCACCTGATTTCTTTTTTTTTTTTTTTTTCTTTTTCCGTAAGGACTATTTCCTTACAACATGAAAAAACTGGTGTGCTTTATTACTACTACTGTTTTTGTTTTTTTTGTTTGCGGCCTGGCACTTCATGGCGCCTGTGTTTTACATTGGTGGCCTCCCGTGTCCTCCTTTTTTTTTTTTTGGACCCGCACATTTTTCTTTTTTTTCCCTTTTTTTCCCTTTTTTGAGAACTTAAATATTTTACTTTTATTTGTCACACGTGTGCAGCAGCGAGACGAGCGAAAATCAAGAGGAAGAGGTCCTGAACGTACCCCCGCACTATTTGTTTTTCTCTACATACCCCTGCCGCCCCCACATAACGCTCGAAGAGAGAGTGCAGTCCAAATAAAACGACGTTAACACATCAAAGGAAGGGATAAAAAAAAAAAAAAAAAGAAAGAAAAGAAAAAGAAACAGAAAGGAAAAAGTATAAAAATAAAAAAAAAACACAGGGAAAAAAGGCTCCACCCCTCCCCCTCAAATATAAAATTTTTTTTTTTTAACAAAAGGAGGCGACAGTAGAAAGTAGTACGCGGAGGCTTTTGCTTAAAATAAAGCACTCACATTCACAAAGGCAGACATATATTTATATATTTAAATATTTATATTTATATACGGTACCTGTGCGGAAGAGGAAGGGGAAATGCTGCGTGCCTTTTCTGGCAGTTGTCTTTCCCTAGAGGACATGGAGATAGTGCGTCGTCCAAATTTAGTAAAACAGCCGCATATATTGGGCCCTGGCGTTGATTTCTTTACAGAAGATGGTCAGCCAGTACGTCCACAGCCTGGCGCGCACACACTTCAGAAGGTCTTTTCTGGAAGTGCCTTGGACCTTAATGCAATGAATGGTGATATTCTTTCTGAGGAGGAGATGCCCCAACCCAATGCTTTTCCGCCAAATCCGCAGGAACAGTATGTTTTGCCGGGAGCGACAGTGTCGACGATCCTGAATCAATTGTCCTCCGAAACCGAGAAGGGGCGTGCCAAGAGTGTCAAAAATAAAACCAATGTTTTGGTTATTGGCGGCATTGGGTATATTTCAAGCCATGTGGTGGCAAAGCTTCTCGACGCGGGCTACACGGTTCGTGTAACAGTGGCCGATACGCTAAGCGAACAGCAACAAATGGATTTTTATTCCATGGACCAAGGTCCAGAACGACGCTTGACGATATTTGAGGCGGATATGACCAACTCCTCCGCCTTGCGTGATGCCATGCGTGGGTGTAAATATGTCATTCACTGCGGCTGCCCGACATCCCCTGGTAACAAGGATCCAGTGGCCTTACATACAAGCGCTATTCGTACACTTTTTGATGCTATCCGATCCACGGGGAAATCAACAGTGAAACGAGTTTTAATCACGGGAGCAGCATCTTCGGTGTTTCACATAACAGATCCGGATCCTCCTTCTGGAGCCTTTGACGAGTCTTGTTGGAATACAGTAGCTACCGCCGCCACTGACCCCGTTCCTTATGCTCGCATTTGTTTTGAAAAAGAGGCGTGGAGGATGAAGCAAATGATTGGTGTGGAATTAGTAGTGATTTTACCCTCCATCACCATTGGGCCAAGTCGTACAGAGGAAATTAGTAATGCCATGATGCAAATTCAAGGGTTAGCCACGGCATCTCCAAGCTTCCCTTATGCACCTAACTTGTACTGGAATTATGTGGATGTGCGTGATGTTGCTGAGGCGCATGTACGAGCACTAGAGTGCCAGGAGGTAAAGGACCAGCGAGTTATAGTCTCCAATGGCTGTTTTAGTTACGCCGAAATTGCAGAAATGATCAAGGAAGCGTATCCGCACCTTACGCCCCCCACACGGACCGCAAATACGTTGATGACACTCCTTATTGGTGCTACGCAATCGCAAGTAAAGATGGGATTTCTTTGGCGTTTTGTGGGCGTTCGAAAGCGCCTGCAAACCCACAGAGCAACGGTAGATTTGGACATAAAATTCACTCCCATGAAGGAGACCATACGGGTGTGCATTGATCAACTAATTCGTGCAGGTGAGGTGCCTGCGCCAAATGCCCCGCGAGCGAAATGCACCCGGAAACTCTTTGCCGCGAAGAAAAGGGTCGGTCTGCTTCTTTGTGCAGCTGCAGCGGCGGTTTGGATTGTGGCTCGAACGAGAGTGAGGCAAAGATGAGGCTTCACGTTAATAATTCTTCATAATTTATTCTCCGCACTTCCTCCTATTTGTTGTTGTTGACATTTTTGTCTTTTCCACAGTTACTTCTTTTTTTTCCTTTTTTTCTTTTTTTTTTTTTTTTCTGCTACTGTTGTTGTTGTTGTTAGTGGTGGTGGTGGTGTTATCTTTTATTTATTGTTTTTTTTTTTGTCCCTGCGGGTGTACCGCGTTCTTTGTTTTTGTTTTTGCACATAAACACCGGAGAAAAGAGCGGAAAACCAAAGCGCGGGACAAGAAGAATAAAGAGCGGGTAACAAACGGAAGGAAGATTGAGAGCAGGAGAAATGGGAAAGAAAGAGGGAGGGAGAGAGAAAGAGAGAGGGGGGCAGGGAAACGGCCAAAGCTGCTTGTGTTCACTTAAAAAGGGAATCGCGATTCGATTGTGTGTGGTGCAACGCACGTTTCCCTTTTTTTGTTTCTTCCGTATCCTCCCACACCACCCTCTGGCGGCACCGCATGCAACGGGCATGGGGGCAGCAGCAGCAGCAGCAGCAGCAGCAGAGAGGGAGAGAAGCGAACGAAGCCCCGCAAAAAGGGCGGGGCTCACGGAAGAGAAAAGAAGAAGAAAAAAAAAAGGCGAATGGATGAAGAAGTAAATAAATAAAATACATAAATAAACATCAAGTGACAAAAAACAAAACAAAAAAAAAAAGAGAGAGAGAGAGAGTGTGTGTGTGTGTGTGTGATGTTCACTTGTTGTTGTTGTTGTTGGAGGAGGAGGAGGAGAAGAAATATTTTCCGTACAAACATTGAGAGTAGGCAATTAACTCTGAAGGATCACATCGTCAACGGGGGCAATGGGTGAAGGGGGGAACACGAGCGGGAAAGCAGCGAGGGAGGGGTGGGCACACGAAGAAAAAAAAAAATTGGATGCCGCCACCACTCCTCCCACACACACACACACATGCACACAAAGCAGGGAAAGGAGAGGGAAAAATAATAAAAAAAGGAAAAAAAAAAGAAGAATAAATGATAAAGTGAGATACCGGAAGATGGGAGACAACAGGAGAGAAATTAAATGCAGCATCCAAAAAGAAAAAAAAAAAAAAAAAAAGCCTAGGCCGTATATATGTGTATATGCAAGGGAGTAATGAAAATGAGGGATAAAAAGAATATATATATATGAAATTAAAGAAATAAAGGGATTTTCAACAGGACACACAATTTTTTTTTTGTGTGTGTGTGTTTGTGTGGAGGGGGACAACACATGCATGCATGCGTTTTGCATTACGATCGACCAGCCGTGCGGCACGGGTATAAGAGAGAGAAGAAGAGAGAATGAAATCAATGAAAACATATATCTATATATATTTATATGTATATATATATATGTCATATTACATTTTTTTTTTGTTGTTGTTGTTTGTGTGTTTTTATGCGTTATGTCTCAGCAATCACAACAGTCTTCCTTTTTTTGGCATGGCTCTTTTTTTTTTTTTCTTTTTTTCTTTTTGTTTTCTTTTCTTTCATGTATACGTGTACGTGCATTCATATAATACATCAGTGCATCCACAATAAAAATACATTTGTAATTCATATGTATTTGTATTGTGTTTATGCGGAAATGTGTGTATCACGTGTTCAGCGTGCGGTTTACGAATTCTCCCTTACCGCCTGTTTCTTTTTTTTTCTTTTTTTTTTTTTTTTTTTCTTTTGCTGTTGTTTTTGTTCTTTCCTTTTTTTGGCATATCCTTTTGTTGTTGTTTCCCTTCCCTCCCTTTTGCGACATCTCCACGCCTTACGCGTCAGATAATATTAAATAAGAATAATGGTATTCATCGTAATTATAATTAGTGCGGCGTGTGGAGAGGCCGGGTTTCTGTCCGCAGAGGAGGTGTGCATGTGGGAAGAGAGAGAGAAAGAGAGAGGAGTGGAAAGGGCGAGTGTTGGGAGGGGTGGCTTCGATGACGTGGTGGCGGGGAGTAGGAGGAGGAAAACAAGTTATTTGCAGGAAAAAAATGGAGGAATTGAAAAAAAAAGAGGAACGCGGGCCGCTTATCACTTTGTGGTATTTCCCTTTTTTGTTTCTTCTGTATCCTCCCACACCACCCTCTGGCGGCACCGCATGCAGCGGGCATGGGGGCAGCAGCAGCAGTGGCAGAGAGGGAGAGAAGCGAACGAAGTGCCGCAAAAAGGGCGGGGCTCACGGAAGAGAAAAGAAGAAGAAAAAAAAGACGAATAGATGAAGAAGTAAATAAATAAAATAGATAAATGAACATCAAGTGACAAAAAACAAAAAGAAAAAAAAAGAGAGACGGTGTGTGTGTGATGTTCACTTGTTGTTGTTGTTGTTGAAGGAGGAGGAGGAGGAGGAGAAATATTTTCCGTACAAACATTGGGAGTAGGCAATTAACTCTGAAGGATCACATCGTCAACGGGGGCAATGGGTGAAGGGGGGAACACGAGCGGGAAAGCAGCGAGGAGGGGTGGGCACACGAAGAAAAAAAAAAAAATTGGATGCCACCACCACTCCTTCTGCACACATGCGCACAAAGCAGGGAAAGGAGAGGGAAAAATAAAAAAAAAGGAAAAAAAAAAAGAAGAAAAAATGATAAAGTGAGATACCGAGAGATGGGAGGCAACAAGAAAGAAATTAAATGCAGCATCCGAAAAGAAAAAAAAGAAAAAAAGCCTAGGCCGTATATATGTGTATATGCAAAGGAGTAATGAAAATGAGGTATAAAAAGAAAAAATATATATAAATATATAATTAAAGAAATAAAGGGATTTTCAACAGGACACACAATTTTTTTGGTGTGTGTGTCTGTGTTTGTGTGAAGGGGGACGACACATGCATTGCATGCGTTTTGCATTACGATCGACCAGCCGTGCGGCACGGGTATAAGAGAGAAAAGGAGAGAGAATGAAATCATGAAAACACATATATTTATTTATATATATGTCATATCAATTTTTTTTTTTTTTTTTGCTGTTGTTGTTTGTGTGTTTTTATGCGTTATGCCTCCGCGATCACAACAGTCTTTCTTTCTTTGGCATGGCTTTTTTTTTGTTTTTTTGTTTGTTTTCTTTTCTTTTCTTTCATGTATGCGTCTACGTGCATTCATATAATACGTCAATGCATCCACAATAAAAATACAAATACATATGAATTACAATTGTATTGTTTTTATGCGGAAATGTGTGTATCATGTGTTTAGCATGCGGTTTACGAATTCTCCCTTACCGCCTGTTTCTTTTTTTTTTTTTTTTTGCCTTTGCCTTTGCTGTTGTCTTTTGTTCTTTCCTCTTTTTGGCATATCCTTTTGTTGTTGTTTCCCTTCCCTCCCTTTTGCGACATCTCCACGCCTTACGCGTCAGATAATATTAAATAAGAATAATATGGTATTTATTATAATTATAATTAGTGCGACGTGTGGAGAGACCGGGTTTCTGTCCGCAGAGGAGGTGTGCATGTGGGAAGAGAGAGAGGGAGAGAGAGAGAGGAGTGGAAAGGGCGAGTGTTGGGAGGGGTGGCTCCGATGACGTGGTGGCGGGGAGTAGGAGGAGGAAAACAAGTCATGTACAGAAATAAAATGGAGGGATTGAAAAAAAAAAAAAAAAAAAGAGGAAGTTAAAAAGTCAAACATACACACGCACACAAGAGATCTGCTTTAAGAGAAGAGCGCTTTGGACGGATGTTTGATTTTAACCGCAAATATTTAACGCTAACCTTTTTTTTTTTTTTTTTTTTTTAAAACCCAGAAAAAAGCTTAGCTCTAAAAATTGTTTTTCTCCGGGCCCCCACTGAATTTGCCCTCTGACGCCTTTCACTACGCACCTGTGGGATGTTTGTTTGTGTGTTTGTGTGTGATTGGGTGGGTCTGTTTCCTCCAGTGGATGCAGCGACTGACGTAATTGTTTTTTCTTTTTTTTATATTAACGCAACAGGAAAAGGATGTAGAGACGAATTGAAGAAGCGAAGGAAAAAAAAAAAAAAGACTAAAATTTATTGATGCGTGAATTCTCATTCTTCTTTTGCTCTTACTGTATTATTATTATTTTTTTCCTTTTTTTTTTTTTTTGCTGTTGCCCCACTTCCATTGCAAGCTAGCCGCTGTGGCTCTTGTATGTGGGGTGGCGTCAAGGCGCGTGCACACCACGGCGACATCTTTCGTGGGTGGAGTGCTAGCCAGGGGTTGGAGAACTTGCGGCGCAAATTGTACCGGGAGCCTCGTCCGTGGTACTTGGCATGGTCTTTGCATCACCACAAGCACCTCCTGAGCGATCACCACTGTGCTCGCTTGTTGGCGTGGTGCACAACTGTGATGGACCTTGAGAAGCGAAAGACGGCAAAGCGTCAGGCGTACATGTACTCCCAACATGTTTTTCAGACCATGGTTCACAGCCACAAAGTAGGATCGGAGACGTATCAAGAGTTTTTCAGACTTTGTGCTGCTGGGCGCGACTTGACGACGGCATTTCGTTGGCAACAGTATTTGGTGGAAACGGGTCATCCATTCTCCCTCTCCCACTATACATGGCTTTTACACATTGCTGCTCTCTCGCCAAATGATGAAAGTGCCGAAGATATGGCGGAGGCAGTGTGGGAAATGTACTTGGCCCGTTATTTTCATCTAGTGAAACATGAAGTGACCGATGGCACTGCCACCTTGCAATTTCAAACCTCCGATGAAGAAACCCGGGAATTAGAGGGACTATTTAGAGCTTTTAAGCAACTCCGCTCTAAAATATATCATTGCGCAAAGCCAGAACTCCTTGAGTTTATCGATGCTCTTCCTGATGGCAGTTCTAACTCTGTCTCAAATGATACTTGGCCGCCAGTTAGCCGGCATCATACTTTTCGTCACTTGGAAGCGGGAGCGTCATGGACTCCTCCAACGTTGTCACGCCCACACCTTCGGGATTCTATTTTGCACGAGAGCTTTACAAATGACTTGGAACAGGCAGCCTTTGCGGGCAATGTGCAGCGCGTGGTGGAGCTTGTGGATGAGTACTTGCGGCGTATTTCCGCTGAGAAGAGCAAAGAAAGCGCAAAAAAACACCGGGCGGGTGAACGGGATATTTGGCATTGCTTTTCGGATCCATCGGCTGTTGCTTTTCGAAAGCCACTTGTTGAGGCAGGCGGCGTCACGGCGGAGCTTTATCATTACCTTATTGTGGCAATTTCGGCAACGAAGCCGTCACTGGCACTTCGTTCACTACGATGCATGGAAGAGAGCAATCTTCAGGTGCTTGATTTGACACGGGCAGTTATGATTGTGAGATGTGAGGGCTCCTCAGCAGATCAACAAGCACTTCTTCGGGAACAGATCAAAGAAATTGAATTGAGACGGAAAATTGACGAGGATTACGATCTCACACGAGAAGTTGAGCTCTTCTGGAAGTTCTGTTATACAGATTTTTTTCACTACCGCAATGCGTTGAGTCGAATGGAGTTGTATCTTATACTTATGGAGGGTTTGGGGCCTGTCCGGGTTCAGGAACTGCTGATGGAGGCAAAACTCCACGAGTCATGCTCAATGGAGGACGTGGTTGTGCTCGATGAGAACTTCCGTGCGGCGGCTGCGGTGTATTTTCGATCTTGTTGCGGTGAAGTGGATGTGAATAAGGCGCTGGATGACATCACAGAGAAGATGCCAAAACTTGACATCAGTTTGGTGGGCTCTATTCCCCATTTCAGCGACTATGCACTACCCGAAGGGGAGTTTGTCGCTACGGATGCCTCTGCGTTACGAAACAAGTTGGTGGGGTTTAAAAGGATCTTTATTTTGGATTCTTCCTTTGTAGAGACAAGCGAACACTTTATTACGGTGGGGCAAACCTCTGATGTTGAGGATGAGGGGTCTTCTCTTCTTCTTATTCCCTACTGCTGTCTGCAGCAGATGTCCTTAACAATTGAGCAAGAGAATGATATTGTGACGATGGATGAGGCCCTGCAGGAGACCAACAAGGCTGAGCCTTTTATTGCCTCGCAGCGGCTACGAAGTTTGTTTGCACTCCTGCGAGACGTGAATAAAAAAAGACGAACTCGTGTTCTCCATTTCAGTGAATGTCTTATGGCACACTCTGTGATGGAGTCGCAGATAAAGGCCGCGGTTCTTGATCCCGCTCACTCGGACAACGATCACTTGTTTTTGCTTCTTGCCATGATACGGACAATAGCACCTGAGGAAGCCGATGTGGTGCTCTGCACGAATGATGCAGCTCTTGTGAAAATTTTTCACGATGACAAGTCTGCTTCTTTTTTTGTTGGAAAAATAAGCGTCATGTCATCACAGCCGCCGCCGCAGGTGTTGAAAAATGGGGAAGACCTCATCGATGACAACCCTGAGTTGTGTATGTCGATGGATTTTGAACCCAAATTGCAGACTTCCACGTATCTTGGAGAGAAGAGTCGCGTTCTGGAAGGAACTGCCATGCTGCCCTCAAAAACACAATTGCCCGAGGTGGATGAACATGTCTTGGGAACCGCATGGCTTGACATGCTTGACGGCGAGGAACAAAGGGAGAAGCCCATGGATTTAGCAAGCTGTACTCCTTGTTCTCAAGTTGAGGATTCAAAAACAGGGGCTGCGAAGGAAATGAAGCATATTGGCGAAAAGGAGAACGAGAAGGAGGAGGATGATGGGGAGGACGATTTGGCAGCTCGAGAAAATGAAAGGCTTATGAACACATACGACTCGGAGCATGCGGTTGTACCAGTGGGAGCCTTGATGGCGGAGGCGTCATCATTAGGATCCGTGTTTGAGCAGTTTGATGTTGTCGGGCCGGATGCTGAATTGGAGCGTGCCATGGCGTCACCAGCGCCGTACGAAACACCCGGTCAACCGAGTGTCAGGCCTCGCAGAAGAACTCTGTTGGAAATGGAGGCAAGAAGAAATCGTGGCGCATCTAGTAGGCAGCGATTTCGTCTTGCAAGGCGATTAAGTAACATCTCGGGGGGACGCGTTCCGTTTAACTTCCGCTACAGGGTACTTGAGGTGAATATAGCGGACCCGAAAAATAAATCCTTCGTGGACGCCTACAAGAAAGGCGTGGCGAAAAAACGAGAGAGCTTCAAACGGAAGTTTAAGAAATCCTATCTGGTTGGCGGTATTTCGCCGTAATTGAGTATGTGCAAGGCAAAAAATAACAACAACAACATTGCAGACGGGGGTTTTCAGAGTTTTTATTTACTCTTTTTGTCTTTCTTGCATTACTTGCTATTCTCTTTACGGTTGCATTGCAAATGGTTGCGAAAGTTTTTTTTTTTGAAATTTGTACATGATTCATTTGCTTTGGTTCGTCCAGTTTTGGTCACCCGCTCTCATGTACGACCCTTACATACATGTAATTATTTAATGTGCGTGCTTATTCCTATCGTTTGCCATATTTACTGCACGTCTTTTCTTGTTCTTTTTCTTGTTATTTCTTATCTGGTTTTACGGCGACCTCCATTTATTTCTGTGAATGAAGGATGCGGGTTGTTTTCTCATTTGTTACTGCATTTAATTGACGCCACTGTGAGAAATGGAGGTGTCCTGCAGCATTGCTGACAAGCCACAGACATTTGACTACTTCACAGAGCGTTACTACCACCAATATGTAGTGAGAAACTGCAAAGGGGTAGAAGATAATAATTGTAGGCTGTTGGTGCACAGCAATGGGTTGTGTGTATTATGCCTGGACGGGTCACATGCTGCTATTCAGTCGCATCGTAAGAGTTTGTGTACAGACGAGGAATTAGATGCATCTCATCCCAGAATCGAATCCGTCACATTTGGTTCTGGAAGGGGAAATGCAAAACTTGCACCACAAAACGTTTGTTTGGTGGGAAAACGCAAGAAAAACGCCACAAAATGTCAAGAAGACACTAATATCTGCGTTATAACAATGACGGATGGAACTTTGTACAAAATCCCTGCATGTGTTGCCGGATTTGTTCTGGAGCTCAACCCCACCGTGCAAGAACGACCCGAACTTCTTGTGACGGCACCTCACGTCGAGGGCTTTATCGCCGTCATTTCCCCCAACTACAACAAATTGGACCTCGGCAAGTACCAAAAAGTATGGGAGGCAACCGGAGGAGATGTTGTGGACGACAATGATGCTGACGACTGCACAAAAAAAAAATGAACCCTAGTAAACGCAGCGCATTCGACGGATTTGGCAATGGTTTGCACCACTTTTTCTGCTTTTTCCTCTCAATTCCTTCCCCAATAAATGGACGAATTTAATGTCCTTCTTTATTTGTTTCTCTGAAGGGCTCTCCCATTCTTTTCCTCCCGTGTCTGCTCATCTCCCTCTCTTCTTGTGTTTCTGTTGTGCTCCTTTCTCGCGGCTGAAACGCCACCATATCTCCCTCTTTCTCCAACGTTACACCCACCCACACGTGTTGTCTTAGTGGATGAACGTCCGCTGAAGGCTGCGGAGAGCTGCGTGGAGCTCATCTCAGTAAACGCCCCGATGGGATATCCGCAGAATTTACTCGGGAGCAGTCTTTTGTGGCTGGGCACTTCTTGCGAGGGTAAACTGCTTTGGAGAAACATTTCTGAGCTGGAGGAAATTCCAGGCATGCCCGTTGGCACGCACTTGCACGTGGACACCGCGTGTCTTCGGATGGCTGACGCCCTAATAGGCGCGATGGGGCGACGCCCCCGAGACGTCCCCACGCATGTCGCGCGAGAGCGCCATGCAAATGCGCTGTGTGTCTGAGATAAATTTGTTTCCTGCCACGCACCGGAGAAGGTGAGGCGGATGTGTGGGCTTTCGTTCCCATCCGCGCGGTTCCTGAGTGCATGGTTCCACAAACTGCTTCTCCGCGGAGATGGTGCCCTCGTTGTGCCGCACCGGGAATTTGTCTCATTTGCTGATGTGTTTTTGGCTCCGTATCCCCGCAAGACTATTTTGGTTGTGGCCACGCAAGAATTAGGAATTGTGTGGCTCTTGCGGCGTTTCTCATTGCGGCAGCCCACCCACCGCGTCTGTATTTTTTGGCGACGTGTTTGCTGGAAGCCATGCCGAGTAAATGCAATGCGCCCACGAGCGACGGTGCAGGCTGTTGTCGTTGTGCGGCCGTTTTGGCGGTTGCGCAACAGCTCAGTTTGTGGATGCATTGGGAGACTTCATGGCTTGCAACGATGAGGGTCAGACACCGATTAGATGGAGAGAAGTGTTCCATTTCTGTGAAGCTATGATGGGTGCCGGCCTTTGATCTTCTTGTTTATCTTTGTTGTTGTGCAGTTGGCCGTATCTTGACGCATGGTGGTGGTCGAATTATCATGCATTACCGTTACTCGTATGTGTTTTGTGCTATTTGTTAAGAATGTCTATTTTTTTGTGTGTATTTGTGGCGAGGGTTGTGGCTTGGTCACTTGCGTTTGTTTGTTTTTTCTATTTATTTGTTTTTTTTCTTTTTTTTTTTTGGTGGGTGGGGAAGCCTTTATGAACGAGGCTGTAGAGATGGTGAGAGTGTACAATAATGGGAATCGTGATGGGAGCGACGATGAGGGTTCGTTGTGTCTGCCGATTCCTCCGATGAAGCCGTTTAGTTACGTGAGGCTCGTGAGAGGGTGGCTTAACATGGATGTGGCGGAAGCGAATGAGCCGCGGACGATTGCGATTGGCTGCGATCCGGCGGTGTGGTCGGGCCGATCGTACCCAAACAATGCGGTCAATAACAGGCGTTACTCCCTCCTCTCGTTTCTCCCGCTTGCTTTGTTTTACCACTTCCGGTCAGTTTTCAATGTTTTTTATTTACTGCTGTCCCTCTCGCAGCTCATTCCGGCCCTGAAAGTCGGGTTTATTGTCACGTACTTCTCGCCGCTAGTATTTGTTCTGCTGCTCTCTTTAATAAAAGACGCCGTGGATGACATTCAGCGTTACAGGCGTGATCAAATTGCCAACAAGGAGAAGGTGGAAAAACTTTTTCCGGACGGATCAACGGGTGTTGTGCTCGCGTCGTCGATTCAGGTCGGGGACTTACTGGTGTTGCGCAGTGGCCAGCGGATCCCGGCGGATTGTGTGTTGTTGCGTACATCTGAGAAGAGCGGGACATGTTTTGTTCGAACGGACCAACTCGACGGTGAAACTGATTGGAAGCTGCGGTATGCCTTGAAACTGACACAAACTCTCAATAATGAAACACTCTGCCGATTCCGGGCGAACATACGCTGCGAGCCGCTTCACAAAGACATCTACAAATTTGTGGGGATGCTTGATGTTGCGGGGTTGGACGCCGAGGCCATTTGTCTTGAAAACACGTTATGGAAAAGTTGTGTCGTGGCGTCCGGCACCTTGATAGCCGCGGTGCTTTACACCGGCGTTGACACGCGTAGCGCGATGAATTCCAGCAAACCCTCCACAAAGACAGGTCTTATAGAAAGTGAACTGAATTTCATTGGAGCACTGTGCTTTCTGTTTCTTGTCGTTGTTTCGCTTTTCCTTGTTTTTCTGCAGCAGTTTGAGGGGGACTGGATCGTGATGTTTCTTCGATTTCTTATCCTTTTGTCAGCCATCATTCCCATCTCTATGCGAGTCAACGTCGATGTGGGTCGCATGTGGTACTCGTACGAAATGTTCCGAGATTCAAAAATAGATGGTACGGTTGTTCGCAACACAAACATCCCGGAGGAATTGGGTCGTTTGCAGTATTTGTTTACGGACAAGACAGGGACGCTGACGAAAAACAAAATGGAATTTCGCGTCATTCAAGTCGGTGTCGATACGATTTTGAATTACAATGAGGTGGACCGCTTTCGAAGGATCATGGAAGCTTTTTTTGTTGAAAGGCATGAAACCGGAGGTCTCAACGCAATAGATGTTGGTAAAGGCGGTGGTTTGCTCTCGCAAAGAACATTTCCACGCGATGTCACATCTGTAGGCGAAGCACTTCTCGCGCTTGTACTCTGCCACAACGTCAGTCCCGTTATGGAGGATGGCCGTTTAGAATATCAGGCGGCGTCACCCGATGAAGTGGCTTTTGTGAAGTTCTGTAGTTCTATTGGTATGACTCTTACACACCGTGATGTGAATTGCGTGCGGTTTACGACCCCTGGGGGGAGAACTGTGCATTACGACATTATCAAGGCCTTTCCCTTTACCTCTGAACGAAAGTGTATGGGAATTATCGTTCGTGAACGGCGGGGGGTGGGCGAGGGCGGATATAAATATCTGATGAAGGGGGCTGATACGAAGATGGCGAGTGTTTTACGCCTCACTGATTGGTTGTATGAAAGTTGTCAGGAATTCTCGCAGGTGGGACTTCGAACTTTAGTATTTGCGCAGCGGACATTAACAGAAGAGCTTTTTGAAACATTTTTGGCGAAATATAATGAGGCCAATGCAGACTTGGGTGACACGCGTAACAGTTCTTTAGATGCGGCCATGCGTATTATTGAAAGGGACATGAAGTTAGTTTGCGTTACCGGTGTAGAAGACGAACTTCAAGATGATGTCACGACGTCACTGGAAACATTAGGGATGGGTGGCATTAAAGTGTGGATCCTAACGGGTGACAAGGTGGAGACGGCCACTACCATTGGTCATTCAACACGACTTATTCCAAGAAACGGCGTTGTGGAAGTGATGGCGTCTTCTACAGAAGAAGATGCCATGCGTTTTTTGGAGAAACTTGCGGCTCGTTACGCTTTGCTATCACGCGGTGCATGTGTCAGCAGACCATGGACGCTTATTTTGGACGGCACCTCTCTTTCTTTTTGTCTTTCAGAATCCGTTTCTAGAATCTTTGTTGAAGTCTCGCAAACGGCGTATTCCGTTATTGTGGCACGATGTTCGCCTACACAAAAGGCGGCTGTTATTCACACTATGCGAAAGTACTGCGACAAGAGGGTCCGCATGGCTGCTATTGGGGATGGAGGAAATGACGTTTCAATGATACTTGCCGCGGACGTTGGTATTGGTGTGGAGGGATTAGAAGGCAAGCAGGCAAGTATGGCAGCAGACTTTTCCATCACGAAGTTTGCTCACTGTGTACGACTTATAATGTGGCATGGGCGTAGATCATATTGTCGTACATGCCGTATGAGTCAGTTTATTATGCACCGAGGTATGGTGTACTCGGTAGTGCAGGCGTTCTTTTCACTTCTTTTCGCAGGCACCACCATGTCTATTTTTAATGGATATCTTCTTATGGGGTACACCACCATTTTTACTATGGCACCGGTCTTTGCGCTTGTACTCGATGAGGAGATACGGGAGAAAGACGTCAGTGAGTTTCCGCAGCATTACAAGGAGCTGTTAAAAGCTCGATCTATGAACACACGCTCTTTTTTGCAATGGGTATGGATTTCTATTTTTCAAGGAGGGACCATGATGTTTCTTTCACTTGAGTTATTTAGCGAGGAGTTATTTCAATTGGTGGCGGTTGCCTACACTTCTTTATTGATGACGGAACTTATTATCGTGGCGTCCACGGCGCACCTCCGAATACTTTGGAAACAACGGCGACGTCATCTCTATTTGTTTATTGCAGCTGAATGCTTTTCCATTGCGTCCTACTTTGTGGCCGTCGTGGTGTTGCCTGAAACAATAGACAGAAACTTTTTTTTCTCGTCCGGCTGTTGGTGGCGAGTGACAGTAATTACCCTAGCCATTATTATTCCCATTTACACCATATGGTTGGTAAGCAAATATCTGCTGTTCAACCAGAAACTGGCATACTCACTACTCTGACGCTTCGATGGGTCCCATTTGTGTGGGTGTGAGGGGAGGCTTAGCGGCGTTACACCGATGGACTGAAAGAAGTCAATTGGGACCGCAGACACATTTAATGGCCATCTTTTGTGCGAAACTTTTTTTCTGCTTTTTCCTCTCAATTCCTTCCCCAATAAATGAACGAATTTAATGTCCTTCTTTATTTGTTTCTCTGAAGGGCTCTCCCATTCTTTTTTTCCCGTGTCTGCTCATCTCCCTCTCTTCCTGTGTTTCTGTTGTGCTCCTTTCTCGCGGCTGAAACTCCACCATATATCCCTCTTTCTCCAACGTTACACCCACCCACACGTACTGTCTTAGTGGATGAACGTCCGCTGAAGACTGCGGAGAGCTGCGTGGAGCTCATCTCAGTAAACGCCCCGATGGGATATCCGCAGAATTGGCTCGGGAGCAGTCTTTTGTGGTTTGGCACTTCTTGCGAGGGTAAACTGCTTTGGAGACACATTTCTGAGCTGGAGGAAATTCCAGGCATGCCCGTTGGCACGCACTTGCACGTGGACACCGCGTGTCTTCGGATGGCTGACGCCCTAATAGACGCGATGGGGCGACGCCCCCGAGACGTCCCCACGCATGTCGCGCGAGAGCGCCATGCAAATGCGCTGTGTGTCTGAGATAATTTTGCTTCCTGCCACGCACCGGAGAAGGTGAGGCGGATGTGTGGGCTTTCGTTCCCATCCGCGCGGTTCCTGAGTGCATGGTTCCACAAACTACTTCTCCGCGGAGATGGTGCCCTCGTTGTGCCGCACCGGGAATTTGTCTCATTTGCTGATGTGTTTTTGGCTCCGTATCCCCGCGAGAATATTT
>NW_001849459.1:0-16358 GCF_000209065.1 Trypanosoma cruzi
GGCGTGGTTGCCTTCACGAACATGATGCGCTCGGTCTTCCTGACGGTGATGCAGACGGCGAGCCTTGTGCTTCTTGGGGTGCTGTGTCTGGTGAGCGCGGCCAACCATCTTGTGCCGAGCGACGGCGGAGCGAGGGCGTACGCGGCTATCGTGCTGCTGCTGACGGCTGTGCTGTTTGCGGTCACTGTGTACAGCGTTGTTGTGTGGTACGCGGAGGACCGCCACTGGCAGGAGCTGCGCGAGCCGCGGCGTGGTGTGCTGGAGGCGCTGCTGCGCGATGACGAGCATGGCGACGAAGGGACGCAGAATCCCCACGACACGACGTCATCGTCGTACGCCTCAGGCACCACCGTTGCGTCGTCGTACCGACCACCTGCGGTGTTGTTGCAGCCCATGGCCGGTGACATCCGCTCAGACGTCTTGAGCCTGCTCGACCGTGCATTGAGTGCGATCGGCAAAATTGATCACGCCGGCATGTGACGTGTAACACTTGGAGTTATTAATTATGCGGTGTTGGTTGATGACGGAGGGTGCGGAGCCACGGATTTGCTGCGCCCCACAGCCAGCCATCGTCAAAAGCACAGTGTTGTTGGTCGTTGTTTCTATCGATTTGTTTTCATTTTGAGCGGGAGCTTTCAGGAGTTTTTCCCGTTCCACGATGACTGTGTGGAAGGGTATTGAGTTGTCGCTCTTGTTACTGCTGATTTTGTGCTGTATCGGACTGTAATTTCATGGTGTTGCGTGCGAGGAACTCAACGCTCATTTTGTGCAATGGAAGAGGGATCCAACGAGCCGCCCATTGTTAGTGGTGAATTGCGGCATTGCCTTACCGCGGATTTACATGCAGGGGGCATTAATTTTTGCAGGAGCAAGGCGGCGACAGAGGAGCAGCAGGGCTCCGGGTTTCCAGGAACTTCTTTGAGCGGGATTATGTATTGAGGCACGATGCATTGTCGTAATTCCGGCTTGTTTCGTTGTGGCGAGTTCACAGGGTGATTGTTGTCTTTTTAGCGGTGGAAGTGACGGACAAAGCCATAACTATCACGTTCCACACTTATCCTCGAGCGCACCACTGCCATGGCAGGATTCCTCATGTGTGCGCGTGGAGCGTGGGAGCCTTGGATGACGCGGCATTGGGACTTGTTGCCCGTTACGGCCTGCAAGTTTTTGTGTGTGCAGGAGGTGTGGCGGCCAATTCCGGCAATTTGCACATCCCTTCACGGCGCGGCCTTTGATTTACTTGGCACACCGCATTCCACAGGCAAGGAATATTCTCGCGGATTGGCCACGCTGGTACGAGGGATGCCTGCACAAGGAATTCTTCTTTTTTTTTTTAAATTTCCCTCCGGCTTTGCAAAGTCCATGCACCACAGCAGACACAGAGGAGTGCGGCGTTAGCTCGGAGAGTACAATATTCACCGAGGCTATTTCCACGGCAGCGTGCGTTTATGCGCCTTCTCGTCGAATCGTGGAAGCACGCGAGCACACGTCGACGGTTCTGCATCGCCTGGCGACTCACATTGTGGATGTACCCTTTTTTCTCGCCAGCAGCACTGAGTAGCGCACACGGATGCAGCTTGTCTCTGGCCACTGCGACGTATCCGAGAACGAAGCATGTGATGCATAAGCCAAGGAGGCGTCCGACTTCACACAGCTGACAGGCACATGGATCACCGGCATCGTCGCATTGGCCTAAAGTATTATTCGTGCCCGACAGCTCAAGCCAGAAGCTCGCCGCTCCACCGTAATAGGCGACCGGGAACCCACGCGCACGGACGCCACCCTCACTCGTGGGGTAGAGGCTGCACTGGCCCGCCTCCGCAGCGGAGTTTTGCACACAATACGGATGGCTGCTACGACCACTGCAACCCGCCATCCCACGCACATGCCGTTGGTGCGGCGCGGATGCCGCACAGCAGGCACGCAAAGAACTTTGCACGGAAACGCCTTCTCCTCCCGCTGGACCCAGCCCGCCACGATCCGACGCCCGGCAGACTGCCCGGTGTGCGGAAGGCACTGCGGCTGCTGCACTGGTGTTGTGGCGCACATGGTTGACGCCCAGGGCATGACGCGTTCTCCCAGGCGCTGCGGGAATTCAGCTTTCCCGATGAGTCGGAACCGCCAGAAATCCCACTGGAACCACCACCCGCCACTTGAGCGAGGACGAGAGCGAGGGACGGCACACCGACCGCACCTCCGCTGCAGACCGCACAGCCCAGGCCGAAGTCAATTTCATGCAGTTTCCGCGCGGCGTCGCACGAAAGGCAAGCCGGAATCGTGTTTTATATTCGGCACTTCCACAAGCAAGAGTTCCCCCGACAAATAGGAGGCGTTGCCAGGGATATGGCGGTCTGACGGCATGCACCCCGTTCGGATGCATGTACAGTGCGAATTGAGGGCTTAAGCGAAGGCGCGACCACTATCCCGCATACGAGCACACGAACGCTCCAGCACAGAGCCACGGTCGGCACCGAAGAGGGAAGCACTTTGTAAACGCCCTTGATGTGACGGGCAGGCGGGCAATGCCGGGGGTTGAACACCCACACCCGGCAAAAGCACCCGACAGAAAGAAAACCAGGACACTAAAAATGGAGGTTAAATAACCACGCGCTGCAAGGCTCGAATCTCCGCATGAAGAACATCAAACCCACACAGAAACCCCGTCTCCGCGCAGGAGAATGCCACCAAGAAAGAGCGCACCGTATGCCTAAAATGGCAAGCACACACATTCGTTGGTGAACGTCACGCTGTCGCCGATTTCACGACAGCAGAGGGGTCAGGCCGCCGAGAAGGCGCACGTTGCCCCGCGACGACAGACCAATGGGATCACCACCGGCTGAGTTTCGCCGTCCAGCATGCGGGTTTGAGTGCCACAGCAATGCCTGACTGACCCGCCACCGCACGGCGCACCACGGCATCGACCGGACATTGTGAGAACCGGCCGGTTTGAACCGTGCGAAGAGGCAATTCTGCATTTACTCCGCTGCGGCTCCCACTTCGGGTTCCGGGGCTTTCTTTTAGATCTCCGATCATTGGGCGGACGTGCTCTGCGATGGCGGCTGGCGTGTGAGTCTACTTATTTGTTTGAGCAGGCACGAGGAATAGTAGCGATATATATAAACAGCGCTGAATAGATATTAATATCGACAACTATATACCTATCTATATAAATATACAGCCAATAAAGTAGCAATTCAATAAACCAAGAAACCAAGCAATCTGCCAATTTGTAAGGGGGAGAAGGGATGTATCCATATAAACAAGAAGATAAGCATCGATCAATGTATAGCGATATCGGTGTGGGTATGAGTATCAAAAAGTTACTTTATTTTTATTGATGCTTATTTTTGTATTTATATCTCTCCATATAATTTTTTCTAGGAGCTTGTGAAGAGAATGATCGCGGGAGAGCTGGCCAACTTACTTTATGTATCCTGATAAAACGAATACAATTTTTTTACGACACACTTTTTTATTATGAATTTTGGGAATGCCACGACTTTAAGGACATCAGGGAACCGGTGGCGGCTAGATAATTTTATTTTTATTTTGCCATTCCACCCACACCCCTTTGATTCCCACCACGCGGCGGGGGATTGTGGCTGGAGGACCAAAAAGACTGCCACTTCGTAAGCAATAGCATTCTAGATCCTAGCTGAGTACAAAAGGTCACTTTAGCGCTCAAAAGAATTTATATATATATTTAATCAGAAGAAAACATTGAGGCAATTAAATGCCTCTCCATTAATCCTCTTTTTTTCCCTATCCTGTTTGGTTTATATAGATAATTTTAGGATCCGGCCAGCGGCCCAGAAGATTATTCGGGCCTGTTATTTTACTGATTATTGGCAAAAACGGATGATTGAGACACCGCGATTGACCGTGGAGGATGCGTAACAATTGTGTGTTTCACGCCCTCCACTGCAGCGCCCTCTCCTGGGGCCGGGGCACTTCTTCACATCCCTACTCATTGGGCGGATGTGCTCGACGATGGTGGCTGGCGTGCGGCCATGGGAGTTATTTGAGAGTAGTCAATGCCAAAGAAGAAACGGCCACTGCACGGCTTTGCGTTTTTTGTGTGGGTTGCGGCGCCTCCACGTCCTATTGAAATGATGGAGTACTTATTGTATTTTCATTTTGCTTGCGCTGCGCAGCTTCCCTTTCTTGGTCACGGTGGCTGCGTGCTCGTCGCACGTGTCGCATCTCTTGCTGTTGCTCCCTCGTTGTGTCGGTGGGGGAGTCGACGAGCGACGGCTTTGGTGGAGTGGCGCCCCAGTGGGAGAGGGAAGGCACCGACCGCTGCTGACGGCGACAGGCGCTGCCGCAGGCAATCTGGAGGGATGGCGTCGTTGTTGCCACAACCAACCTAGATGGACGAGGACCGCACTGCGTCTCTTTCCCCTTTCTTCATCATTGCAGTTTTCTGCGGACACACGCACCGCGCGGCAGCGGCGGCGACCACCATCCGGACGGCTGCGAGCCAATCGGACTGTGCAATTGATTTGGGCTCTTGTTTTCTGTGACTGAGTTCTGCCGCCGTGCTTCTTCATCCCTTCTGTGTGTAATGCCGTCTGCGCGTATGGTGCCGCTGCTTGTTGTGCAATGCCGACCCACGTGAGCGAGAAACGACGCTTTGACTGCTGGCAACTGGCGAATCCTCCACTCCTCTTCCGCGTCAACACTTTATTCTTTGACACGCTCGATGGCTGGCGGTTGCAACGCCGCCACGTGGGTCCGTCTCGGCTGTTTTGTGTGTTTTTCACTGCATCGGGACTGCTCTGTGATGTGGCCATTGGGTAACAGGAGCGGCGGCAATGGTCATGCATCTTTTCGCCGGGATCCCACCACACTGCATGGTGGCTGTGCGGGACTGCGTGGGCGGTGGGAGGGCGATGGCGTCACTGCGTGGTTGCGTCTGTGCTTTTTTGTGTCGGTGGCTGCGCTTTGGTGGGGATTTTCTGTGGCCGGATGCTTCTGCGTGCCACTGTGTTTAGTGACTGTTGTTTCTGTCTTTTTCTTCTCCGACCGAGCAGACGGAGGTAGTTTGGTTTGACCAGTGCAAATATCGTTTCAAGCTATTAGGGGTTACTTGCAGTATTAGGATTAGCAGTAGTGGGTTAACGATCTGGCGGAATTGTGTCACTGGATTCGCCATTTGTGGGAAAGGGATTTGCGAAGCAGGAGTTACGGTCGACTGGGCGAGAGCGATAGACTAAGAAAGCTTTGTTGATACCTGTGTGGGTTGGAGGATGCGGTCTGCGGTGGGTGCGTGTCCGCGCAGCCGGCACCGCGAGCGGCACAGGGCCATTGCGGCTGTGCGTGCGGTGCTGTTTGTGGTGTTGGTGCTGGCTTCTGCTGCTGCGTGGATGCCCGCGGTGCATGCGGTGGTGTTGCGACTGCGGGGCGGCACGGTGGACAGAGCCATCACGGTTGGCCACGCCGTGGACACGGTGCTGATGGACGGCGTGTCCATCACGAACGGCGTGGCTGTGGTGTTCGACGTACCGGCGATGCTTCCCGGCGTACTGCGCATTGAATTGAGGAACTGCGTGTGCGACGGCGGTGCGCAGCTCTACGTGCGGGGCTACAGCGGCGAGCCTGCGAGTGACCGGAGCCTGGAGGTGAGCGTGAGCGGGCTGTCCGGCGGCTACTGCTCGCTTTTGTTTGTGCACAACCTGCCGGCACACACGAACGTGACGGTCCGCGACTCGACGATGGTGACGGCGGGACCGATGCGCTACTCGCAGCTGAGCGGGCTGACGGACGCGGTGGCGTCGCCGCTTGTGCTGCACGCGACGTCGCTGTTGCAGACGCAGCTGCGTGTGAGCAACACTGTGCTGAGGTCGTTGCACGCGGGCGGGTCTGCGGTGCACGTTGGCGGCGGCGTGGACCTGCTGTCGAGCGCGGTGGTGCTTGACGGCGTGTCGCTGGAGGCGTCGGGCGGTCCGACCGCTTCCGCGATGCGTGTGGCGTCCTCGTCGCGTCTCAGTCTGCGGAGTCACTCGGTGTTCTCCGTGACGAACGTCTCTGTTGTGAGCAGCGGCGGCGGCCTTGCGCTTGGCGAGCGCCTCGCGGTGTCCGACTCGGTGCTGCGCTTCGTGGGCGTCGAGGGGTCTGCCGCGTCCTCGCTGGTGCGCTGCGACGGTGGGACGGTGGGACGGTGGGTGCTGGCGGGTGGCTGGACCTGCACGACGTGTGGGCGGTGGGCGAGGCGTGCCTGCCGTTCGACGTGCCGGCTGCGAGGGCCGGTGGTAGTTCGCGGGACTGCGCGAGTGGCGTGACGCTGACGGAGTCGGTGACGGTTGGCGGCGGGCGGGCGACGGCGTGCTTCGACTCGGTGGTGTTCAGAGGGCCGATGACTGTGACGGTGGACCTGCGCTTGATGGACGCGTTCGCTGACGCGCTGAACGTGACGCTGCGCCACTGCGTGCTTGCGGGTGGCGCACAGCTGCGGATTGGCGGCCTCAGCGAGAGCACGGCGCTCTCGATGCCTCACGCCCTCGTCAACATGACGAATGTGACGTCGCTGGAGGGAACGGTCGTGCTGCATGGCGCGATGCCGCCGAACTCGAGTGTGCTGCTGGCGAACTCAACGCTGCGCGCGACGGTTGGCGGGTCGCGGTACGTGCCGACGACCCATGGCCGTGCGGGATACCGGTACGGCTCCGCGCTTGTCCTGGACGGTGTCCGGCTTCTGTCGGCGCGGTTTTTCGTGACACGGTCGATGCTGGCGTGTGGCGGTGCCTCGTGCGCTGCGATCCTCGTGGAGCGCAGCCTTGTCGCCGACCTGTCCAGCGTCTTTTACATGGACAACTGTGCTGTCGTGTCGCGGACGCAAGTGATGCACGGTCTTGCGTCGGACCTGCGTGTCAGCGGCGGCTCCGTGTTCTCCATACAGAACAGCTCGTGGAGTGTGCCGAGCACCGAATACTACAAGGGCGCGTGTGGGTTCAGGGATGTAGCGGTGGCTGGCGGCAGCGTGCTGCAGATCGTGTCCAACGCTTTCCGTCTCAGCTTTGCCATGCTCATGGCAGCCACGTTGACTGTGACCGGCGGCAGCTGGCTGGTGCACCGCGGCAACGAGTTTCGCACGGCCTACGTCGTGCACGTGAATAACTACTACGGCGTGGCTTTCCGCGATCGGAGTGTGTGGTCGATACTTGACAACAAACTCACGCACGGCTCGTACTCGTCGACTCAAGCACACATGACAAACGATTGGTCATAACCATCCGACTCGCGCCCGATCATCTACGGCATGTGCAACGAGGCAAGGGGCTCTCCTGTGACGGATTACCAGTACGACCTGAATATTGGAGCACCTGTGACGGTGTTGGACTGTGGCGTTTGCACGGTGGACGCCGTGTGCTTTGCAGCGAGGACGAGCAGCATCAGCGGCTGTGAGTGTGTGTGCGCTGCTGGCGGCCACGGCGACACGTGTCTGCCAGCTGCGGTTCCGGACGGCCTTGGACCGCTCCCGCTCCCCGATGCGGACGACACGGAGGTCCGCTGCGTGCACGGTGGCAGCATCAGCTCCGTGGATGATCCTGATCCCGGTGTGCGTGGTCTGTGCTTTGTCAACGTGACCTTCACCGCCGCGATCGTGCTGGACCTGTCGCGTTTTGACGCACCAGAGCAGACACTCAACGTCACGCTGCTGCAGTGCGTCCTCATGGGCCTGTCGGTCAAGGGGAGTGGTGCGCGCGTGCACGTGAACATGACGTCTTCGTTGCTGGATTCTGGTGCGTTGGAGTTTAGGGGTGATTTTGGCGCGAGTTCCCAGATACTGGTGGTGGGCAGTGCAATTGTGACGACGTGGAGCCACGCCATTTTGTTTTTGAATTTTTACCCCAGTGAGAATTTGACGCTGCTGCTACTCGACAACCGCATCGAAGGGAGTAGTTACGCGGTTTACTTTACCAATGATGTTTTTGTTGATGGTGGCGGGATCATTGTGAAGGGAAATACGCTGGGCACAACGGAGAAGGATGAGGGTATGGGATCAGCCGTTTATGTTTACGCTGTTGATGTGAAGAACGGTGGCTACCTTGACGTTGAGAACAACACGATGAGCGCGGCCATTGGCATTTGTCTTTTTGAGGATACTGCCGTGGGCTCTTCGGGGCTGCTGAGAGTGGCGGACTGCACCTTTATTGGCAGAGCGGGGGGTTTGAATTCTGCGCTGTTGTATTTGTCTGGCTCTGTGACTTTCCAGGGTGGTGCGCAGTGGCGTGTGACGGGCAACAACGTGAGCGCAGCTTCGGTATTAACTATTCCGTATTCCCAGCACAAAATTCGTCTGTCGGGCAGAGGCACCACCGTGGCGCTTGCACACAACCGTCAGGTGGACGATAGTTATTCCTTTGCTGATCTGGCTCTGTCGAGCATTGTCGTGGCGTCACCCGCGCGGTTGGTCGTTGGGTGCAACCTGCAGGGCGGTGAGGAGCTGTCGTACGCCGGTGTGTTTCCTGGGGAAGTGGTGGTGTTTAGGTGTGGCACGTGCAACGAAGACGCGGCGTGCTACCTGCCCGGGACGGAGTCGGTGGAGCGCGGCTCGTGCTCGTGCAGCTGCAAGGACGGATGGCATGGCGCGTCGTGTCTTCCCTTCGAGGTGCCCGACACGGTTGTGCCGCCCGTGGCGGAGAGAGCCGTTGACGGCGACACGAGCTGCGTGGTGAACCAGACGCTGACGAGCCTCACGCTGAACATGTGGAAGACGCACCACTGCTACGTGGGCGTGACATTCAGCGGCGTGGGTGCTGTGCTGAAGTTTTTTTTCGACAGTATGCCGCTGCATCTCCCCATCAACATCACGCTCACCGGGTGCACATTCCGTGAGGGAGCCGCGCTGCAGTTTGTTGGGGGTGCTGAGGCGGCCGAGTCAGCTGGTGTCCTGATCCGCGTGGGCCGGACGGTGATGCGGTCCTCCGTCGTTGTTTTTATGGGTGCCCTTCCGCAGCACTGCGACATCGCCATCACGGAGATTGATGCGGTGCAGTCTTCCGCAGTCCAGACTTTGGAAAATGGGATTAACAAGCTGAGCGTGGTGGTGCTGCGGGAAGTCTTGTTGAGTGCTTCCTCTTTGTTGCTCGGCAACGTCAAGGCGAATGCATTGAGTTACGGTTTGTTTGGTTTTTACTCGACCGGGACTTTGACGCTGGTGCGTGGCAGCTCGCTGTACACGCGGTACTGCAGCTTCGATGGATACACACACCTGTTCCACGTGGCCATGCTCATTGTGAGTGATCACTCTGTTTTTGCACTGCTCAACAATGCAATGTCCTCCGGAACAAGCTTCCTGCTTCAGTACCAAGACTTCAGCGTGTTGGATCACAGTGTGTTGCGCGTGGTGGGGAACAGCGGCTCTGTGTGCTACGCCATCTTTGCAGACGACTCGTGGACCGTCCAGGAGTCAAGCTGGTTGGATTGGCGTGACAACGACGTGGGTTTGGGAGCGATGTTATGTGACACTGAGTCCGCTTTTGTGAACATCGACGGCAGCAGTGTGGTGACGCTGACGGGCTGCAAGATGGGCTTGACGGGGTTGTCGGGGCCTCTGCTATCGCGGACTGAAACCGGCTACCGGTTCGTTGCTGGGTGCCTGACGGTCGCGGGACGGAAGGTGACGACGGCGGCTGAACTGGCGCTCCACGGCATCACCAACGTGACGGCGGTTGCCGCGTGCGGGGAGTGCACGAAGGACGGCGACTGCTTCGCCGCGCTGACGACGGCGGTCATTGGCTGCAAGTGCCAGTGCGCTGCTGGAGGGCACGGCGATGAGTGCGTCCCGGCGCCTGTGCCTGCTGGCCCGCCACCGCCACCGCCGCCGCCGCTGCCAGCAACACCCACGCCGCCACCGCCGCCGGTTGGTGAGTGCATCAGCCACATGGTGTACCCCGAGGTTGCGCAGGCCGTGGGCGGCGGGCTGTCGTGGCTGTGCTACCGCAACGTGACGTTCAGCGGGGGCGGCATGAGCCTGACGGTGCTGATAGGGGCGATGATGGGCGACGTGGCGAACGTCACGTTCGATGGATGCACTTGGAGGGACGGCGCCGTGCTGGTGCTGTTGGGCAACGCACATGCCGCTGTGGGGTCGCTGAACATCGTCGTCACCGGCAACACATTTAGTGACGCGCTGCTCAGCCCGGAGGGTGTGTTTCCACCGCACACGAACATCACGGTCAGCGGGAACCGCTTTACGGTCACGAGGCTGATCTGTCGGTCGGGCTTGGACATTGGCAGCCCGTCGTGTGTCGCGATGAATGAGCTGGCGATCAGCAACGACTCCGCGGTGGTGTTCAGTGGCAATGTGTTTCACACCGTGACGGCATCGTCAAGCGCCATTTACGTTGTGGGATCTGCGCTGAGGGTGTCGTGGCACTCCGTGTTTGCGGTGATAGGCAACACGTTTCATATGGCCGGCGGCAACGGTACGCTGATACATCTTGAAGGGTCTAGACGGTCCTCATCGCTGAGTGTACTGAACGACTCTGCCGTGGTGATCCGAGGCAACGTTGTGGTGGGAGGGTTAAAGTACTTCATGCTACTTTTTTGGGCCTCACGTGTGGAGTCTCAGTCAGCGGTTGTGTTTCAGGGCAACGAGATGCGGGGAGGCTTGGCTGTGTTTCTCCTAGGATCCAGTTTCCAAATCTACTACAACTCCTGGCTGCAGTTGAGCGGCAACCTCTGCCGTGAATCCCCATCGGAAGCCTTTGCCTACATAAGCCCAACGGTGAGTCTCCGCGACTCCATGGTGTCTGTGTCCGGCAACCAACTCATGTCCAGCACGGTCACGCCGACAGTGCTGCGGATACCCAAAAGGTCCCGCGATCTCACAAACGGAGCGATTGTGGCCGCGTGCAACACTGTGAACGGCGAGGAGGGGGCGAAATACAGCATCCCGTCCGTGTACAACGCCACCATCCTGACCTGCAGCGACCCATGCACTCTCGCGGCGTCGTGCTTCCCCGCTTACACGACGACGGCCTCGAGTGATGGCTGCGCCTGCACGTGCGCTGAGGACGGCCATGGCGATGCGTGCCTGCCCGTCGCTGTCGCCGAGCCACCGAGCACCGACGGCGCCGACTTGTGCGTGCGTGACGTGCACGTGGATGAGGAGGTGAGCGCCGGCTTCGGGACGTCGGTGGCGTGCTACGTTGGCGTGACCTTTGCGGCGGATGTCGTGGTGGACGTGGCTTCGATGTCGGGGAGCGTGCGCAACGTGACGCTGGCGAACTGCACGTTTGTGGACGGAGCGAGCCTGTACGTTGTTGGGTGGCGGTCCGACCCGCCTGCTGGCGAGCGCGCCGATGTGTTGATCAGCGGTCTTGAGTCGCGCTCCGGCGGCGGCGTGCTGGTGTCGAACCGATACCCGCCGGGCTCGCGCGTCACTGTGGTGGACTCGGTGCTGATTGCAGAGAAGCGTGTTGCGTACCGCGGCGCCTACGGCCTTGGCGACGCCTCCGCGTGCCTTGTGTTGCACAACGTGAATCTGACTGGGAGCGTGCTGACCATTGCGCGCACGCAGGTGGTTGCTGTGTTCGGCGACGCTGTTGGCGTGTTGGTTTTTGGCGGCGTGGCGCTGTCGTCGCGCGGTGCGCTGTACGTGGACGGGCTGTCGGTGCAGACGGCGCTGGGGCTGTGCGTGTCGGTGGAGGGCGGTGTTGCGGCGAGTGGCGGCTCCGTGGTGGCGTTTGTTGACAGCGACTTCCTGCTGTGCAAGCACGCGGTGTGTGTGCGTGGGGCTGTGAGCGTGTCGGGCTCCGCTGTGGCGTTTTTGCGGAGCGAATTCTTGTCGACGGGGGGCTACGCGGTGGCGTTTTATTCGACGGTGGGCCTGGGTGGCGGGTCGATGCTGCTGGCGAAGGGCAACGTGCACGACGGCGTCTCGAGGGAGATGCTCTACGCCGCTGGAGCCGTGACCGCTGCTGGGAGCACGCTGAGCTTTGTGCGCAACCGAGCGCTGCTGCCGCGGATGCTGTCGCTGAGCCTGGCGCTCTCGGCTGGGGCGCATTTGAGGGTGGCGTGCAACGACGCCGGTGGACGTGTCCTGTCGACGGCGGAGGAGTACGCAGCGGCTGGTTTTGGCGACGCTGGGAGCATCGACGTTGCTGGGTGCGACGCCTGCGACAGGGACACGCACTGCTACGCGCCCGGGACGGCGTCTGCGAGCATGAGGAACGGTGTGTGCTTTTGCGCGTGCGGCAGCGGCGGGTACGGCGAGGCATGCGTGCCTGTGGGCGCCCCCGCGCTGCCGCCCGCTGTGGGCACTGCGTCGAGTGTGTTCGTCCGCGAGGGCGTGACGGTGCGGTCGGTGTTCGTTGTGCCTGCCGGTGCGAGCGAGGTGACGCTGCGCCACGTTGTGCTGGACGGCGTGAGTCCGGTGCTCTACGTGCCGTGGATGGCGCGAGACGGCGTGCGGATCGTTGTGCAGAACGTGTCGCTGCTGAACGGTGCCGTGCTGTACGTGATGGGCGGTGGAGCGCTGCGCGGTGCGTGGGCGGCGATGCGCTTCCCGAGCCTGACGTACGTCGTGGCGCACGCGATGCACCTCGGCATCTTCTTCGGCTCCGTGCTCGCACTGGCGATGCACGGCTCCCGCGTGTGGCACCGCGTGATCGGCGTCGTTGGCGTGCTGTACGGTGTGGCGTTCCCTGCTGGCGTGTGCTGCTTTATTGCCCGCCACACGGGCGCGAGCTTCACGAGGTACTGGCAGTTTTCGAGGAAGCCGCTGCACGAGCGCCTGCTGTACCCCGTCGGGTATTGGCACCCCGCGGCGCAGCAGCGGATGTACGGCGGCATGCTGACGAACATGAGGGGCAGCCACGTGTACTGGTGCGTGTTCCAGCTGTTGGTGCTGTGTGTGGTGTGCCTGATTGCGGCTGTGCACCCGCCCGTGGGAGACTGCCACGTCCAGTACTTCTGCATGGCGGCTGTGCTGCTTGCGGGTGCGGGCGTGGTTGCCTTCACTAAAATGATGCGCTCGGTCTTCCTGACGGTGATGCAGACGGCGGGCTTTGTGCTGCTTGGGGTGCTGTGTCTGGTGAGCGCGGCCAACCACATTGCGCCGAGCGACGGCGGTGCGAGGGCGTACGCGGCGATCGCGCTGCTGCTGACCACTGTGGTGTTTGCGGTCACTGTGTACGGCGTCGTTGTGTGGTATGCGGAGGACCGCCACTGGCAGGAGCTGCGCGAGCCGCGGCGTGGTGTGCTGGAGGCGCTGCTGCGCGATGACGAGCATGGCGACGAAGAGACGCAGAATCCCCATGACACGACGTCATCGTCGTACGCCTCAGGCACCACCGTTGCGTCGTCGTACCGACCACCTGCGGTGTTGTTGCAGCCCATGGCCGGTGACACCCGCTCAGACGCCTTGAGCCTGCTCGACCGCGCATCCAATGCAGGATGCAAGGTTGATTGTTTCACGCCGGAGAAGTACTGAATTTGTGCTGCTCAAGAAAGTTGGCGCAGTTTCTTCTCGAGTTGGAAGGTGTCTGCCCAAACAGTACCTCCACGTGGCGAGAAGGTAAGAAGATCCTCACGGATGCGGTATAACGTAGACGCTTTTGGCAATATATATATATTTATCATTATTACTTATAGAATGCTTGGTTGGTTGAGTTGTTTTTACTCTATCGATTTTGGCAACAACGGATTATCGAGGTATCGCGCTAGCCCGGGGCGTCTGTGTCACGGGTGTGTGTTGCACGCTTTCTCCGGGGCCGGGGTTCTTATTCCGATTTTTACTCAGTAATGAGGGCGTGTTCTGCGATGGCGGCTGCTTTGCGGGTCATCGAATTTGAAAAAAAAATTAGGGATAAAAAACCGAAGACTTTCCTTTGTGGCTTTCACTAAATGAAATTAGGACGTGTGCGTTGCTTGTCGATGAGGGAGGGCGTGGGGCTGCTGCTGCTGCGCACCACAGTCACCCATCGGTCTCTGCAACCGCGTTGTTGCTGTTTTCTTGTGCATTGTTTCTATTCTTGTGCGGGTGCCTGCAGTGACTCTCCCCTGTCCCACGATGACTGTGTGGGAGGGCATGCCTGTCGCTTTTTGTACTTCTGATGTTGTGTAGAACAAACAACAAGTGAAGGAACGAAGAATTGTGCGGAATGGTGTATTACTTTGTGTATGTATATATATACCGATGTATTTCTGTGGATTGTTTCATTATTTCTTCCCTCTCTCCTTTTCTTTTTTACGTTGCTCCACACGTGTCTCAGTGTTCGCCTCATTACGGCCTCACACGGGTAGTTTGAGTCGCAGATGTTTTTTCTTTTTGATGTTATTTCCTGTGAGACGCTAATGCGGCCACGTTCGTCAAGCGTCCACTCTCCACAGCATGGTGCCTGATATTTGCAGTCATCCCGGACGTAACGCAGGCACCACCGCCGTTGCACTCATGGGGAGTAGGATGGAACGCAGGACAGAGGAGGATATTGTGCTGCACATGTGTCTGTTGCATTTGTTCTGTTGAGGAGGTTTCACTCAAAAGAAGAGGGATAAACACCGCACGGATCCGTGGATTGGAGGAGTTATTACCTTTTATTATTTTCTTTGTATGATCTCTGCTTTCCGCCCGTGTCTGCCCCGATTGTGCTTCCCCTGAGTGGAGCTGTGCCATGGCCATCGTTTTTGATGTTTGCAGGAGGAAAAACGCATTGCGGGTAACGAAACCACACGTCATGTATGCGGCGTCCAGGGAGGTACGTATTTGAGGTGGAGTGCACATATGTGGGTGTCGTGTGGGAAGGAACGGGGGTTGACTGCCCAACCGTCGCTCCTTTTCTGGAGAGTGTGCTCTTCCTTTTTCCGTTGCCCCTTTTGTGCCAGGGCATGGAGGGATTGGGCAGCACCGTCCCACGAAGGGTCTTGCACACGTACACACTCTCACGCCACTGTTGCCCAGAAGTGGGGTGCAAATCGAAATTCAGCTGTTTTTTTTTTGCGTTGGTGCAATTACTTGTTTATTTATTATTAACTGACAACATTCTGTCCGGCGTGTCACTTCGATTGGACTGTGTGGGATTGCTCTCTAAAGCCATCGAACAAAACAGGCTGACGACTTTTTTCTGCTATTACCAGTCGTAGTAACTACACCTCAATTGTGCAGCTCTGGTGAGCGTACGATGGAATACAGCAGCAAGGATAACCTTACCCTGCGGGAAGCCATTACAAATGGCTGCATCATGTGCCCTTCCGCTCCGTAAAACTAAGTAACAAGTACTTATCGGGTTTGAAGCATGGACAGCAGGCACTTATCTTCCTCTCTAGTAAGAGTACTAGACCCTGGCACCACGTTGAGGCGGCCGGCTGAGCCAGAGGGCTGATGATTTTGTGTGATTAAATGCCGTCTTGTGCGCACGTGTTTTTTACCTGTTCTGTTGATGTGCACTCAAGCGGCGAGGGATCCGGAACCATGCGTGCGTGTAGTTTGTCCTGCCATGTGAACCGCGGGCAGCACCGAGGGGCTGTCACTTTTACTCCGCAGAGTTGTTGTGTCTCTTTGCAGGGTTGGCAGGGAAATTGCATGCGGCCTGCTATTGCTGGTGTGTTCAAATGCCACTCCATGCGAGGACTGTGCTTCATCGAGTGAGGGTGTTTACTGGGTTTGTGCGCACTCTGATTCTGTTTGCTTCTTTTTGCGGGCACGCAAGACCTGAGGGTGGGAAAATGGAGCGGGGCGATGCCTGGCCGCGTCTCGCCCATCGTTCAGTGCACGATTTTGCGGTGCACATTGTGGTGCTTCCTCTGCGATGTGACAGCGGTCTCCTGTGCGGCGATGGCGGTGGGTAGGGGAGAGCGTTGGCCCGCGGCGGGACGGTGAGATCGTGCCTTCGTTTTTCCCACCCCTCCTTCTGTGAAGGCGTGCACTTATTTTTATTGTCAGGGATAGGGCAAACAGAGAGGCCACTTGAGTAAATAAAAATTGCGATAATGTGGCGGTGTTGTTGCCGATTGCACGTTGCGTTGCTGCGGGGGCTGTGGGCCTCGACCGCTTCGCCGACATGCGTTGCAGTGCGGCTGCGTGGCGCACCGACCACTCCGCCGTGCGAGTGCCGCGCGCAACGCCACTGGGACTGCGGGGCGGAACAGCCGCGACTGTTCTTTGGAGCCAGCGGCACCTGTTGGCCGCAGTTGGGCGGTGCGAGTGGGATGCTTCGCCGCACGGGTGTTGTGGTGGCGCCTCGCGGCGGCTTCGGTGATGGTTCCGACGCTGCAGCTCGACATGTGGCGGGGAGTAAAGGGCGACCGCAGCTGACTGTTGACGGTCGGGTGGGAGATGTACTGCTAGACGGATACACTCCCAGCACCAAAATGAGGCTCAATGATTTCCTTTGGAGTTATGTTGGCTCCAT
>NW_001849459.1:16458-18184 GCF_000209065.1 Trypanosoma cruzi
AAAAAACACTTTTTGAATTTATATATTTTTGGATGCCTATGTGTGCATACGCTGCAGGTGCACCAGCCCAATGCGGCAGCACCGCACACAAATGCCAAAATGTCCGACGCTATTGATCGTAGCAGTGACGGAAGAAATCAGGGAGGGAAAGGGGGTTGTTTGGTTCCTGGTGAAAAACATTGGGTGGTTTTTATATGGTATGTTACTTGTTCGTGCATACGCGGCGTAGTTGGGGAGTTGCACCTTAGTTGGAGGATGATTGTGGCCGGCATTATTGCAGTATTACTGCGTTTTTCACTTTTTTCTATGGTGTTCCAAGCCCCATTATTAGAGGAAGCATCTTTAAGGGATGGACGAGGCATAAGTTCCATTGAGGAAACAGTGCATTCCGTGTGACCGCGTGGAGTGAGGCGCCGCGTCATGCATGGGTGGGGATCCGCTTCCGCGTGTGGCTCTTTGGGTGATTGCTTGCTCCGCGTGCGCTGTGTGCCGGCAGCGGGCTGTGGCCGTATCCCGTTGTCCGTGGGATTGAGCTGGAGGCGGAGGCTGTGTGTTGTTCCTCCTCGTCCACGGTAGGTGACTGCTGGCTCTGTGTGCGTTTGTTGTGTGGAGGGCCGAATTCTCTCACCCGGTGACTGACAGCACCGCGATGGTGTGTAATTAAGGACTGGTGTGGAGTTGCCGGCCAGGGCGAGGGCCGCGGCGGTGCTTTCCCCGTCTGTCGTTTGTCTCTTCCGTGTGTGTTGTGCTGCTTCTTGCTTTTTTCCCCTCTCATCCTTTTCTCCTGTGTTCCTGCGCGGAGTGGCCGCATGCTCACGGGCCATGTTGATTTTGAGTGCCTCTTGACGGCATCCATCTCCCTCCGCCTGTCTGTCTGTCATTCCCTGTTGGGTGTGGCGTGTTGCACCGCGTGAGGGCTGGCCCGCACACACCGACGGCCCGCCGTGACTTGCCGTGTTGCTGCTCTTTTCTGTGGGCGATGGTCCTCCGTGCCGTCCCTTTCGGATTCTCTTGTGTCCTGCTCTCTGCGTGGGTGCTCTGCTCCTCACTGACTTTTCTGATGTATTGCCGCTGTTGCTGCTGTACTCTCCACTTGTTGAACACAGACACGCTAGGAAAGAAAGCAAAAAAGCGCTAATCGCTACTGTGAAATACGAAGGCTTTGAAAGGACCAACAACACACACACCGCCCACACACACATATTTATATGCTCTCACGTGTTGCTTCAGTGAAGGCACCCCGCACACACAACCGTCGCCGCGTGACTGGATCCAGCGGAATGAGGAGGGAAGGAAGAGAGAGTGAGCCGCAGAGGTCCAACATGTCCCGGCATGTGTTTGCTTCCGCGGTGCTGCTGCTCCTCGTCACGACGATGTGCTGCGCCACCTGTGGAGCTGCGCCTGCAAAGGAGAATGATGGCAACAGTGATTTAAGAAGTATTCAGGAGCTGCAATGGGTCGATCTATTTGTGCCGCAGACGACGCTGGTGCTGCCGGAAGGTGGAGGTACTTTGGGGACGAAGTGGGATTCATTTGTTTCACCCTCTCTTGTCAGTGCTGGTGGAGTAATTGCTGCTTTTGCCGAAGGTTACGTGTATGGCCAGTATAACACTGAATATGTATTAATTAAGCCCTATTCTTCTGAAGTTGTTGCGGAGTACATCGACTCTTCGTGGGATTGGTCCACTCTTGTTGAAAAGGGAAGAAAGTACATGAAGGCACAAAG
>NW_001849459.1:18284-23689 GCF_000209065.1 Trypanosoma cruzi
ATGATTGTTGACTGTGAGAGCAGCCAGAGGGTGTACGAGTCGCGTGACATGGGGAAAACGTGGACGGAGGCCATCGGGACGCTTCCAGGCGTGTGGGTCAACTCACAATTGGAAGACTCCAAGAAAGGAAGCCTGCATGTGGAGGCCCTCATCACCGCGACCATTGAGGGCAGGAAGGTCATGCTGTACATTCAGAGAGGGTACGCCTCGGGGGAGAAAAGGGCCACTGCGCTCTACCTTTGGGTCACGGACAACAACCGCTCTTTTTCCCTTGGACCGGTTGTTACGGAGAATGCTGTGGGGCTGGAGTTCGCCAGCGCCCTGCTGTACTCGGATGGGAGGTTGCATCTTTTACAACAGAGGGACAACGATAAAGGCCGTGTCATTTCACTTTCCCGTCTGACGGAGGAACTGAAGAAAATCAATTCCGTCCTCAGCACTTGGGCGCAAAAGGACGTTTTCTTCTCCAACTTGTCAATACCCACGGCGGGTCTGGTGGCAGTTTTGTCCAACACGGCTAGCGGTGACACGTGGAGCGACGAGTACCTTTGCCTGAATGCAACGGTGACGAACGCCACGAAGGTCGAGGATGGGTTGAAATTGACGGAGCCTGACTCCGGGGTAATGTGGCCTGTGAGCATTCCGGGTGATAATGTGCGTCATGTATCCTTGAGCCACAACTTCACACTTGTGGCGTCGGTGATTATTGAAGAGGCTCCGAGTAATAACACTCCTCTACTGGGTGCGATGTTGGGGGACACTAAATCCACGCATACCATGGGAATCTTGTATACCGCGGATAAAAAGTGGGAGACGATATTCAACGACAATACGACAGAAAGTGGCACTTGGGAGTCGGGGAAAGAATACCAAGTGGCACTCATGCTGCAAGGCAAAAAGGCCTCTGTGTACATTGACGGCAATTTGCTGGGGGAAGAAGTGCTGTTCACAAATAAGAGGCCACTTGAGCTCGCATACTTTTGCTTTGGCGCGTGCAAAATGCACAACTCTCCTGTGACAGTGAAGAACGTCTTTCTGTACAACCGCCCACTGAATCCCACTGAGATGACTGCAATCAAGGAAAGGAAACCCGTTCCAAAGAGAGCTCCGGAACCACAAGCAGGAGGTGTTCCTCAAACCATCGCATCTGCTGTGTCTGGCCCAGAGAAAAATTCCGCAGCTCCAGCGGTGCCCATGAAATTGGACTCCCATGCAGTTGAAGAAGCGAGCGAGGGTGGAGCGGCAAAGAGGAATGCCTCTTGGAATGAGGGTGCACAATTCGTTGTGCCAGAGGTGAGCTTGAATTCTGCTGGGAGCGGACTGCTGCCATCGCTGCTTCTGCTTCTGTTGGGACTGTGGGGTTTTGCGGCTCTGTGAGGCGTGACTGGCTGCCGCGTGGGACAATTGCGCCCTCCCCAGCACAGAAATACTATTCCCATAGGAACAAATTTTCCTCATAAAATTCTTTTTTTGTGTGTGCGTTGTTTACTTTTTTTTTTATGCTTTAATTTTTTCCATTTTTTTTCTAATCAATCACTCCCTCATCCCTCTTTTTTGATTTTGGAGGCAATCACTTTGGACTTTTTTTTTTTTTCTACTTTTTTCAATTGTTTCTTCTGCACTCTTCCTGCGAGGGGTGCCGTGTGTTTCCCGCCCAACTGCTCCACTCGCACACCCACCGACACGCTCATGACGACGGCCCTGTGCGCCTTGCCTGCTGCACGCATGAGGAGGGGCCGCGACGAACGGCGCGCTGAGGGAGCCGTGACGTGTGGGCGTGCGACGAGGGCCTGTGGGGCGGAGCACACATTTATTCCCTCTTGTTTTGTTTTCTTTGCGGCCAGGGCTGGCGGACACCCGCAGCGCCACACACACAGCCACACCCTGCCGCCGTTTTTTTTTTTTTGCTCACTCTCTTTGACTTTTTCACTGTGTTTTTTTGCGCCGGCAGTCCCGTCAGCATTTCTCTCCCTCCTGATGATTTTTTTCCTTTGCTGCGCTCACTCCCCCGATGGAGAGACGCGACTGCCGTCATGTCTGCGTGCTTCTCTCAGTCCCCACACACACGAGTGACTGTGCTCTGCGGGCCGCACTCACACGCCGATGGAAGGGCTGCGGGGAGCACCAACACGCAGATGACCCCATGAAATATAAACGATGTGCGGACACATGGAGGGTCAGACGGTTGAACGGCATTTGAATATCTTTTCAATTTTATTTTCGGACAAAATATACAGACAGTTCCTGGAGCAACATGGTGGTTGGGCGAAATTTTTTTTTTGTGTGGTTTTTCTTTTTCTTTTTTTCCTTATTATTATTATTTGTGTGTAGCCGTAGTAGAGGACTTTTTTTTTTCTTTTTTCTTTTTTCCAAAGTGTGAGGGGTGGAAGGTGAAGATGAATTTTTTTAGTTTATTTTCATTTAATTTTTTAATGAATTGCCGCTGCTTTGTCTGCAGTGCAGTATCATGAGCCTGAGCATTCTTTTTCTCGTTATTTCTGCCACGCACCTCTGCTGTACATTTTTGTTTCTGCGTCCCTTCACATGCTCTGCTCCTGTTTTTACTTCTTTGCTTCGTGTGTCTGCAGGCACACACAACCACATGCACGCACAAAATGCAGTGGATTTTGATGCTTCTTTTGTAGCGTGTGCTGGCGGCTGCGTGTGGCTGTTGCCTCCTTCTGTGGGCATGAAGGGATGGAGGGGAGAGGGAGCGCGCATCGCGAGTCGCTCTTCCTGCGGGTGTGATGCGCGCGGTGGGCTGCGACTGCTGTGGAGGGCCGCATCCTTTCGGTGTGCGCTTCTCCGCCGTTGTGCCGTGCGTTGGCGCGTGTCATTTGTTATTCGCGTGCGTGCTAGGCATGTTTTTCCGGAGCGTTGGGCGGCCACCATCTGTCGATGGCGGTTTGTGTGAGTGGGCACGTGCGGATGAGGGTCAGGGCGCATGGAATGAAGGAATGGCGTGAGGAAAGGGGAATTTGATTTGGAGGGTATTTGGACCGGATTCATTTGGCTGCGGTGGACACATGCACGACGGATGTGTTTCCGCATAATGGGGAGGATGCGACAGGGTTTTCCGAAGTGGCCCGTCAATGCAATTCGGGTTTTATAGCACCGAGGCACAGTGGTCTTCCTGCAATGGCTGGTGACGGCCTCTAGTCGACCGGTGTATTTATGCTGCTGCTGCTGCTGCTTGAGGAGGCGTAGAAGTGCGATTTGAGGTGAGCGGCGGAGGAGCCACACATCCCGCAGTGACGGTCGTCGTTGGCCCAGCGGGTGCCTCTGAAGGTTTTGTTGGATGCAACGTCCTTATGCCCGTCTCCGGATGGCGGCATCCCTGATGCAGCCAACGAACGGGGCTGGGAGCGACTGTGATACGCAAGCACGTGTGGATGTTCGGAGCGGCCGGCGCACCGCACGCTGAGAGCATGGCACGGTGAGAACCGGACCTAGAAAAGGGACACCGCGTGGGACGTCAGTCTTCACTGCAGCGACCGCCACCGAATTCGGGTTTGCTCGCACCTTCTGCGGTCCCTCTTTCTTCCCTCACTTCTGTGCCGAGGACTGTGCCGCGGGATCCAGCAGCGCGATGTTTGGCCGCAGGAACATGGCCCGAACAAATGATTTGTGGGAGGGGGATGTGCACTGCGACGAGAAGGAAAAAAGGTTGCGAGTCGACCACCACGACAAGACCGGAGTGAAGTTGTGTTTTGTCCACTTGCGCGAGGGTGGCCTGCCACCTGGTCGGTTAGGAGGATTATTTTTATTGCGTCGTTGCGCTCTCTTTTTATTCCGCTGCGTTTTCTTGCGGACCTGCGAAGGGAGATTTGCAAGAAATTCCTGCGAGGCGTCCGTGCCGTCGTCGGAAAAGCGGATTCCCCCTTGAAAAACGCTACTTTTTAAATTTGTTTTGGGCGGGGAGTTCCTGTCGATTCAACGCGACTTTGTTTTGCGGATTTGATGCGTGTGTTTCCGAGCGGTTCGGTCTGTGCTCCCGGCCCACTCGGATGTGTTGTGCGCGTCGACGTGAAGGTGCTTGCCAGCCGTTTTATTGCCTCCCCCGCTGTGGCTGCCGCCGCTGCCTTCTTCCCTTCCTGAGGTCCTGCGGCTTCTTGACAAGATGTTTTGGAGAAGGCGTTGCCGCTCTTATTGTCCATTGTATTTTGATTCTGGTGTCGTGGTCAGGAGACACTGAACGAGAGTGTTTGCTGCCCTCTTGTTTTATTTGCCCTCTCTGCCTGACGGCCAGTTCTGCACAAACATGCTCCTCGGCAT
The DNA here is from genome assembly GCF_000209065.1 of Trypanosoma cruzi. Lineage (NCBI taxonomy): Eukaryota > Euglenozoa > Kinetoplastea > Trypanosomatida > Trypanosomatidae > Trypanosoma > Trypanosoma cruzi. The sequence continues at coordinate 22,560 of NW_001849459.1, forward strand.
CTCAGTTAGTGCTGGCGGGTTTGCTCACAGTTGTCACTGGCAATCGCATGCGCCAACTCTTCTCTGCTCCCTTTCAGTGTCGCATTTTCCTATTGATTAACTGAAGCCATTCTGTCCGGCGTGTCACTTCGATTGGATTGTGTGGGCTTGCTCTCTAACGCCATCGGAGAAAGCAGGCCGACTTTTTCACATATTTAAACGTCATCTTGCGTGCACGTATTTTTTTCACATGTTCTGTTGATGTGCACTCAAACAGCGAGGGATCCGGAACCATGCGTGCGTGTAATTTGTCCTGCCATGTGAACCGCGGGCAGCACCGAGGGGCTGTCACTTTTACTCCGCAGAGTTGTTGTGTCTCTTTGCAGGGTTGGCAGGGAAATTGCATGCGGCCTGCTATTGCTGGTGTGTTCAAATGCCACTCCATGCGAGGAATGTGCTTCATCGAGTGAGGGTGTTGATTGGGTTTGTGCGCACTCTGTTCTGTTTGCTGCTTTGTGCGGGCACGCAAGACCTGATGGGTGGGAAAATGGAGCGGGGCGATGCCTGGCCGCGTCTCGCCCATCGTTCAGTGCACGATTTTGCGGTGCACATTGTGGTGCTTCCTCTGCGATGTGACAGCGGTCTCCTGTGCGGCGATGGCGGTGGGTAGAGGAGAGCGTTGGCCCGCGGCGGGACGGTGGGATCGTGCCTTCGTTTTTCCCACCCCTCCTTCTGTGAAGGCGTGCACTTATTTTTATTGTCAGGGATAGGGCAAACAGAGAGGCCACTTGAGTAAATAAAAATTGCGATAATGTGGCGGTGTTGTTGCCGATTGCACGTTGCGTTGCTGCGGGGGCTGTGGGCCTCGACCGCTTCGCCGACATGCGTTGCAGTGCGGCTGCGTGGCGCACCGACCACTCCGCCGTGCGAGTGCCGCGCGCAACGCCACTGGGACTGCGGGGCGGAACAGCCGCGACTGTTCTTTGGAGCCAGCGGCACCTGTTGGCCGCAGTTGGGCGGTGCGAGTGGGATGCTTCGCCGCACGGGTGTTGTGGTGGCGCCTCGCGGCGGCTTCGGTGATGGTTCCGACGCTGCAGCTCGACATGTGGCGGGGAGTAAAGGGCGACCGCAGCTGACTGTTGACGGTCGGG
>NW_001849459.1:23789-36420 GCF_000209065.1 Trypanosoma cruzi
TTTACGTGCAGCACGCAGCCAGCACGCCGATGAACGACTGGCAGACATTTGAAGTCGACAATTCCGATAATGTGAGCGACGATGAAAGCCGTGAGCTTCGGTGTTCTGGGAGGAAGAGGTGTGCCAGTACCAAGTGTCAGTGTCATCCGGAGACTTTGGCGGATATGCAGCTCTCCGAAGTGAGGAATAACCACGGAAATAGGAGAACAAATTGGGGAATGGGGCAGCTTTGATTTGGCAAAAAAACACTTTTGGATTTATATATTTTTGGATGCCTATGTGTGCATACGCTGCAGGTGCACCAGCCCAATGCGGCAGCACCGCACACAAATGCCAAAATGTCCGACGCTATTGATCGTAGCAGTGACGGAAGAAATCAGGGAGGGAAAGGGGGTTGTTTGGTTCCTGGTGAAAAACATTGGGTGGTTTTTATATGGTATGTTACTTGTTCGTGCATACGCGGCGTAGTTGGAGAGTTGCACCTTAGTTGGAGGATGATTGTGGCCGGCATTATTGCAGTATTACTGCGTTTTTCACTTTTTTCTATGGTGTTCCAAGCCCCATTATTAGAGGAAGCATCTTTAAGGGATGGACGAGGCATAAGTTCCATTGAGGAAACAGTGCATTCCGTGTGACCGCGTGGAGTGAGGCGCCGCGTCATGCATGGGTGGGGATCCGCTTCCGCGTGTGGCTCTTTGGGTGATTGCTTGCTCCGCGTGCGCTGTGTGCCGGCAGCGGGCTGTGGCCGTATCCCGTTGTCCGTGGGATTGAGCTGGAGGCGGAGGCTGTGTGTTGTTCCTCCTCGTCCACGGTAGGTGACTCCTGGTGGTGTGTGCGTTTGTTTTGTGGATGCTGTTTTGCGGCGTGTGCACTGTGCGAGCCGTGTCTGCCGTGGGGCGCAGCATTCTCTTCCTCCCTGTGCGCGCACCGACGGCGTCACGACGATGTGTGTCTGTGCTTGCCCGCATTGGTGTGCGCTTGGCCTTTATTTTGTTGTTGTGTTGTGTTCTAAAGAAGGGCAGGAATGGAGCCGACGGTTTTGTTGGCATGTCTCCCTTCCTCATTTGTAAGGCGTATGATGGCCGAGGATTTGGATAAGGTGCTCTGTGCAGCCCTCTTTTGCTTGGCCATGGTGGGTGCAGTGGGACTCTGTGGCCGCGTGTTCTTCGCACATGTCGCATCTCCCGCTGTTGCTCCCCCGTTGTGTCGGTGGGGGGAGGAGGCGAGCGACGGCGTTGGTGGAGTGGCGTCCCGGTGGGAGAAGGAAGGCACCGACCGCTGCTGAATGCGACAGGCGCTGCCGCAGGCAATCTGGAGGGATGGCGTCGCTGTTGCCACAACCAACCGAGATGGACGAGGACCGCACTGCGTCTCTGTCCCCTTTCTTCATCATTGCAGTTTTCTGCGGACACACGCACCGCGCGGCAGCGGCGGCGACGGCGTAGTGCAACTTCGATCTCGGCGTTTCCGCGATGGTCAGCCCTCGCCGCGCCCCCCAACTGACGGCCCGTCCCCACACGATGTGCAGGAGCAACTGGGTCTCAAAATTTTGTACTTGAGGCGCCCGGAGATCCGCGATGTGCCCTGTAAGGATTGGATCCCTCCCGGTGCTTTGCGATGTTTCCTGAAATCAATCTTGAGCCGCTTATGGTGGCGCTGGCTGTCGCCATTGATCCCGACTGTTCCTTTTCATCCATTTAGGTGAGTTGCGCCTGTACATCGCCACGCTGACGTACCAGATCCGCCATGCGATTACCGATAAGGCTCCACTCCGTTGCCGTGTAAAAGGACCCATCGCCATTTCTTTATATGCGCTTGCAGGAATCAGGTTTGACTGTAAAAATAAAAATGAAATAAAGTAATCAAAGTCGTCTAGACGCCATTGGTTTTCTGATTCCTAGAATCGCGGTCAACCAAGGAATCATAAAGCTAAAAAAAATGCCGCACAGAGTTTGCTTTATCAGGATATACACATACATTAATTAAGTTAGCCAGCTCGCCCCGTGAACATTCTCTGCACAAGCTCCTAAAAAGGGAAAAAGAAGACCACCATTTCTTCTGCGGACGCGCGGAGTTTTGAAAAAGAATTGAAAATTGAGATAAAAAAAAACGTGAATTTATCCAATGCTCTTTTCCACGGAGAGGCGACGCTGCCTTCTCACATTTCCGCAAACTGATGGAAAACTACAAAAACGCATAGATTTACCTCGTGCGCTGGGCAAAAATGTGTACCAAGGGCCGTTTGTCTGGCAACGTCGTTTCCCGTTCGATAATAACGGTGTACCCAGCACCAAAAAGTATCTGACGTAGCTCTCCGCAAAGAAAAAATCCATCGATCGATGATGGATGTCCCACCTCAGTTTTTTGACATCCGTCTAAAAAATGGCTGTAGACGAGGAATCCGCCTCGACGAGGAAGCTTGAGCAGCATTTCCAAGGAAGACCGATGCAAAAAGCGACATACATGTAGCAGATCTGGGCCTTCAAATTTAACAGGAAAGAATTTTTTCAACTCGCAATGGATATAAAGGGTGCGGCAATCTACGTTGTGCTTTTTACTGAGCGCAACGCCCTGCTCAATCAGCCGGAATCGATTTTCAATTCCAACAACACTCCAGCCTCGAGACGCCAGGTAGACCATATCCCTCCCAGTTCCTGAACCCACGTCGAGTGCAAAAGAAGGACCACCATTCTTCACCTCAATCTCAGTTATCACCTCTGAAAGAAAAGGATTTGGAGACCAGCACGTCCCTTTCGGCAACTCACACACAAGTTCGTCATTTTTGCTTAGCCGTCTGACCTCCAATGATGCAAAATGAAACCGATTCAAATACGCCTCGACAATATCCAAATCCATCTGACCATCGCAGATCGCTATGAGGGCTACATCGCGCGGAGGCAACCCACATGCATCTGCCCGAATGCTTTCCCAAGGAAAATTGAACGCTCCCTCAATATGTCCCTCCGCATAAGACTCCTTGGGTCTTAAGTCTATCACTACCCTTTTCATGCAAACCAGCGCGCCTCAACGTAAAAAAAAAAGCTTCGCAAATGTCTCATTAAAAACAAAGAAGAAACAAAACCCAAAGGTTTTTCTTTCTCATTTCAATAGAGCGTGCCTTGTTGGGCCTTTTTTAAAAATCGAGAAATTTCCCTCCCACACAAAAACAAAAACAAAAACAAGCTCCTTCAATATTTACTCAAAACAATAACAACAAAGCAGTAGCCGTAATTCACAACAATGTCTTAGTTAAGGTCAGGGATTTCTGCCAACGCCTTGCCGTTGTCCAGTTGGATTTGGAGGTGTTCGTTTAAGAAATTGTTAATTCCATTTCATGAAAATTGCTCCACACGGGCCTCCGCCGCGGCGATCAAAGGTGGAGTTTGCTCCCACTTCTTTTCCGCAATAAGAAATCCGCCTGAATTCCTAAAGGAGGTGCCCCAAATCCCTCTGGAGAGTCTTTTACCTGTGACCAACTTTGGAGACGCCTCTAATTTCCTTACAGATATGGTGCTTAACTCCGGTACACTCAAAAGTTGACTCGTGTGCTTCTAAGCAAGTGAATTGGTGCAGTTTAGCTGATTAAAATGGGCTACCAATAAAAACCGCTTTATACTTTGGATCAATCTTTTTCCTTCCACCGTCGCTCCGCGGTGCGGTTGTGTGGTTCGTGGCACTCCGCTTTCCCAACATGAACACCCTCTCTCTCCCTGTCTCTCTTTCTGTGGCATCCAATCTGCCGTCTTGGTTTACTCTAGTGGCATCGCCATTCCCGTAAAAAGCGCCGCGTCCGAGTAAGCGGGGATGAGTCTCAATTTCACCTAGACCTCATAATCATTTCTATCATCTGTGGCGCCTGGCAACGAGATAAAACGCCCATATTGGCACCTTTTCTTCTTCTTCCACAATTGAGAACGGTGTGACACAAAGCGCGTGTGTAATTGCAGTGTATGCTATTTACAAAACCCCTGCCCCTGCCCCTGTCAATTTCCGATTCTCATTATCAAAGAACCGTATTTCGAGCTTCTTCATGGTTTCTTTCTTTTTCTGAGGAGAAAACCCAATAAAAACCTCCCATACTTCCTCAAACTGGTGTTGGCACCAATAACACCACGTGTTGCAACGGTAAATTGGCGTCTTTGTGAGTAGTTGCGACTCCTAAAAAAAAACTACCCGCCACAAGAACGCTGCGTCCATCGAGAAGGTTGACCATTATCGCCTTTGGTTTCTTTTTGGGAAATAAATAATCATTGAAGTCTGCCGCTAGGCTAATTCCCTAGTAATGCTATAAAAATTTTTGCCGCATCTGGTTCAGCCCATATTTCGCTCTTCTTCAAAATAAATAACTTTGAATCACCTTATTTTTTGGTGAACACTGTCGAATTCCAAAGAAAAAAGCATCATTAGGTCCACAATGTCTACTCCATGAAGTCCACAATAGAAGCCAACCTTGTCAGAGCAAAAGCAACATGTATTGGAAGTAATTCTCCACATTTAGAATATATATAACAAGGAAAATAACAGAACCAAAGTAAATAAAATTCACAACAACAACAACAACAAAATAAAAAAAAATAAAATAAGAAAAGTTGATTGGATCAAAATGAGACCTTAAACATCCGCTCCCAATATAAAGAACGCACACATAAAAAAAAAAAAGAACTATTTTAAAATACGTGACTTCAGAAAACTTTATAAGACACTACTTTGCGCGTTACTGCTTATACTTATATACCCCCCCCAAAAATCCAAAAACTATGGGGTTGAGAGAAAACTTTTTACACCTGAACAGCCGCAAACATTTACCTCCGAAATAGTATGAATAGAGGTCAAAGCAGCAATTGTAGTAATTCTTGTACAATCCTCAAGAAGAATTCGCTTTAATGTAGGACTAGCAGACAGGCCATCCAGCCCTTCGTCCGTCACGGAAGTCTTACTTACATCAAGAAGGCACAACACAGGTAACGTGCCGAGAGCACCCACATCGGTCACCCGGATACATCCACGAAGGTAAATTTCTTCCAGTGTCAAAATACTGGAAAGTGTGTGCACGGATGTCAAGTTCCAACAATCTTCAAGAAAAATTTTTGACAGGCTCGGAGAAACCCCTAAACCACTTAGACTTCTGCTTGTCACAGCAGTCATGCTTAGATCAAGTGAGTCCAATTCAGGAAGCGAGCCAAGACCGGAAATACCTGTCATTTTGTTACATCCACGAAGTCGTACGTCCCTCAAAGATATAATAGAAGAAAGTTCAGAAACATTTGTTAATCGAGCACAGTCATCAAGAATAATTTTCCTCAAACTATTATTTACAGAAAGACCATCTAGTCCCTCATCTGTCAAAGAAGTTTTACTTACATCAAGCACACAAAGTGATGGAAGTACACCCAAAACGCCAACGCCTGATATAGAGATACATCCAGTAAGGTAAATCTCCTTTAGGCTTTTAATAAAAGAAAGTTCGGAAACATTTGTTAATCGAACGCAGTCATCAAGAATAATTTTCCTCAAACTATTATTTACAGAAAGACCATCTAGTCCCTCATCTGTCAAAGAAGTTTTACTTACATCAAGCAGAGAAAGTGATGGAAGTACACCCAAAACGCCAACGCTTTCTAGCCGTACGCATCCGTTGAGAGAAATCTCCCTGAGTGTTCGTATAGAAGAGAGAGTGGATACATTTGACAGCAGTTTGCAGTCCCCCAAAAAAATTCTTTCCAGACCACAACTCGCGCCAATCCCAAGCAAACCCTTATTGGTTATTGGCATTTTGCTCACATCAAGTGTGTGCAATGTCGAAAGCAATCCCAAACTTCCAATATGCTTTACGTTTTTGCACCCACGAATATAAATTTCTTCAATAGACGTGATACATGACAAACAGTTTACTGCATTAAGATTCTTACAGTCATCAAGACGGATTTTCACCAAACTTCTGCTTTCACGAAGACCTTTCAAATCATTGGCTGTCACCGCAGTCTGACTTAAATCCAGTAGCCAAAGCATAGGAAGTCGCCCAATACCACCAATAGATGAGACCTTCGAACAACCACGAAGATGAATTTCTTCCAATGTGGAAATATAAGACAATGAACTCACATCAATTAGGTTGTGGCAATCCTCCAAGACAACTTTAATCAAACCACGATTGTTGGCAAGTTCCTTGAGATCGTCATCAGTTATAGCAGTTGCGCTTGCGTTTAGTAGACGCAACATTGGTAGGAAATGGGATGACTCAACACGTTTATTACCACCGTGGTGAAAATCACTTTCATCGAAAGTTGGAATAAATGCCAATTCAGAACGATCGTTTCTATCCACAATTGCCTTGGACAAAATGCCATTGTTAGCGAGACGTTTCGAAGACAGAAGTTCAATATTTTTTTTTTTACCAATCGCTGAAAGGTAGTTCCTGTGCGTGTTAATCTTGGGTAACATAATCAATTCACATTCACAGAGCTATAGAATAATTTCTTTTTTTTTTCCATTTTTTTAGTTTTTGCGTATATCAAAGACGGAAAGAGAAGATGGTAATGGAACGACAGCGGTCCAGCATATTTCAGCATGATCTTCTGGGCCGCTGGCCGAATCCTGAGTTTATCGATAATAGAAAACAAACAAGATAGGAATAAGAAAGGGATGAATGGAATAAAAATGGATCCAACATATCCTCAAAGTTTAAGAACAAGTAAGTGTATATACATCATTCATTAGCCACAATTGTGGCCCGTTCACTCTCGTCACGGGATGTATATATATTCATAAATTACTTACGAAGTAGCAGAATTTGGGATCCTCCAGCCACAAGACCCCGCCGCGCGGTGGGAATCAAAAGAGGGTGGGTGAAAAATAAAAAATTGTCCAGCCGCCATCGGTTCTCTGCCCCGCTAAAGTCGTATCCTTCCAAAAATTCATACGACAGAAAAGCGTCGTAAAGAAGCGCGCCCGGTGTATCAGGACACGCGAGCATCAACGAAGCCGGCCAGCTCCCCCTCGATCGTTCTCTCCACAAACTCCCGGGAGACGCGATGGCCCTCACAAAAGCCGCGATCCCGCGGCAGCACGAGCGCCTCTCTCCCCTTCTGTTTTGGGCGGCGCTCCCGTCCCGGATCCCGGGCGCTTGCGGCGCGCCCCGCCGCCCGCAGAAGGCGCGGGTTTCGCCCGGCTCGGCCGCCACGGGCGCGCCGCGGGGGGTCGAGGGGCGGGTTTTTTTTCATGGGAGACCTGTTGCGTGTTTTCTTTCTGGCGTTATGTCTTTATTGTGGGGGCGGCTTTTGGTGTTGCTGTTCTTGTGTGCTTTGTTTTTTTTCTTTTGGCCGATGGTGAACGACTTTTTTCCTCCTTTCTAATCGTGCATGAAAAATAAGGCAAAGGTATAACAAAGAAGGGAAAATTGCATTACAATTAGTACACCATATAATGGCTGTGTTTTCGTGTGTAAGATGCGGATATATGTATGAGTTTCTTGTTTCCAACAGTTATTATCGGAAGCTCACGCTGCGTAATGATCATTGTCCTCGTTGTGATCAATTGTCTTTGTTCCGCTTTATGAGTGTAAGTGGAATGGTGGGAAGGATGCCCTTTAAACCCGTTGGGGTCCCAGCACCTTCGTATGCGACGCTGTGGTGGCGGAAGAAACGAGACGGCAAGAGTGCAGCGGCCCCACTTGATGCCGTCTGCAAGGGCGATCGCTGGTAAAATGTCATTTTTCTATTGTTGGTATTTAGCAAATACTTTTTTTCTCTTGCCTAAGTTTATTTTTAGAATAACTGCTTATATATAGGCGAAAATATTATTTTATTGATTTCCATTTTTCTTCCTTTTTTTCTTTCTTTATTTTTTGATTTTATTCAGAGGCCATTCACAAATATCTTGCTGCAGATCTATGATTGGTGGATTGTTTTTGTCGGTCACATTCCCGGCGATATGGTCGATTTACTGTTTTTCATTCGAAACGGAACAATTATATAAAGCTGGCGATTTTGTGCCGGCGTGTGCTGACGCGTTATTTTCCTTAACGGATATATATATGTAGAAAAATATGACTTTTATGGCCTTCTTTTTTGCAAAACAAATGACCTGAACTTCGAGGGACAAATGTTTTGGGATACTTTTTGCGGCAGTACGGGGGAAATCGAACCTTACACCTTTTAAAAATAAACTCAAGAAAGTCTTTATTGCACCGATCAAATTTAAAGCAAACAGAGGAAATCCGGTTTACAGGAGTTATCCGAAAAGCTTACTTCTTTACAATTCACGTGGACAATATGGAGGCTGCAATTCTCATTGGATATGTAAATCTAAAGGGAGGTGTCATGCTGAATAGATGGGTTTTGTGTAAGTTTCTTTTTTTTTTTTTTTAATTGTATCATTAAATTTTAAACTGAATCATTGGAACACCAACCAGTTATACTATCGTCAGAAACACAACCAATAAATTCCACTTATAGCCTTTTATGGATTTATACAAACAGCTAATCTGAAATGATCCCTACAGAAGATAAAACTGTTGATTTAGAAGAAGTAAAAAGAAAATGGTTATTTTAAATTCACTTTTTTTTATTCTCTTTTATTTGGACTCTTCCTTTTGATTGTTGCAAAAACACCCGAAAGTGAGATTCAACGGCATGGCGTTTTGGAAGGTGTGATGTATGAAGAAGATATTGGATGGAAACGACCTCACGCGGATGTTTTTTGCCTCCCGGAAAATATTTTTTTCCTTTTTTTGCTTTAATCGGTTAGGTTTCTTAAATTTTGCTTCTTTTTTTCTCTCAGTGTGTGTGTGTGTGTGTGTCTGCGTTTAGATTTTCTTTGACGGGCTCATTGGGTGATGGAATGAAACCAAGTGTTAATTTTGTGGTGTACGCCTTTGAACTCACAGTGTCTGTTTGTGCTTTCATGAGTGGGTTTTTTTACGGAGAATTTGAGGGGGGAAAGTTTTCTAGAAATGTATCTGTGGAAATATATTATTTACCTATTCTTTTGCTTACGGGGCTGTTATTGTATTTCCCACAATCTGTCGGGTTGCTTCAATAAATTACTTTATCTACGCAATTTTTGTGGGGTCCTTTTCTCTCTTATTCATTATTATTATTATTATTTTTAGGGACCACATTTCTTTTTAATTTGGTTGAGACAGTAATTGGGAAAAATTTTGGCGGGCCATTTGACGTACTCACCCAAACAAAAATTTTTTCACGAGAGGTTCTTTTTTTTATAGTAGTATCGATGGATACCAACACAAGTGTTTGTTGAAAGAATAATTTCTTTTACGGTAATATACGCAGAACCTTATTTTACGTCTGCCGGTTCATGGGAGAATGAGTTATCCACTCCAACCACTGTCTATTTCATGATGATTATTGTGCTGACTATGGTGACAGCAAGCGTAAACATCGCTTTAACGTGTGATAATTTTAGTGCTGAAATTCAAAAGTGATGGTAGAATTCCGTATTTTATGGGGGAATCTACTTCTATATATATACATGTATACTGTTTTTCGTTTTTACTTTGTATATATTTGCGCGGAGAGAAATACCTGGAAGATTCCATCTAGTGATTTTTTTTTTTGTTATTTGTATTTTTTCAGCTACTGCCTTCTTTTCTTTTTAGGCATTCAGAATGTAAATTACGCCACTTTTCTTCTGGATCTTTTTTGACCTTTAAAAGGCTTTGATGCTTCTCAATAATTTTTTTGTGTGGTATATTTTTAAATTTTAAATCTATATAAAGAGTTTTGTTTTGTTTTTGCCCGTTTCTCATTTTAGTTCAATGTGGACTATATGGCAAAGTGCGCAATTCGGTTGAATTTTTCTTTGGAACAAACATTCGTACCATTATTGTAAAAAAAAAAAAAACATCCTGTTCTCTGCAAACTAAATCAGTTGCTCAGGAAGGTCCTTTTATCAGAGGGAATCACAGAGGTTTGAGTTCTATCATCGTCAAAAGCATTGTGGAAGGGTAGTATTATAGCTTTGAACAAGATTTATCTATTGAGTTATTGATTTATATAATGACCAAAGTGGAAAAAAAAAAAAGATGTGTATTCAATATTGTTTTCAATTATGCTTTATTTTATGATTACATATATAACGACTTATCATGAAATATATTTCTAAAAAAGTTGTTCTTTCTTTGACATATCACAGCTGAGCATTGGATTTTTTCTACCTGAAAGTGTCATTTTTTGAGCAAAATTGAGCAAATTGCAGAAATTCTCACGCAATTTGAATAGAATAAAGGAAGTTTGATTTCCAATGAAAATTGTTTTTATACTTCGAGAAATTTATTCAAGCCTTGTAAATTAAATATCCATTTCTTTACTTTTTGATTTAAATTGCGTGAAGAACAGAAACGTTTCTGGTCAGAATGGAGAGGATGCTCTTTCCCTTTATAATGCACTCTTTTTGTTTGTGTAGCAACCTTACATGTTTACGGACTTTTCAGCATGCTCATCTCTCTAAATCGGAAATTTCTTCAATTGATTGTGTACAGAAGCAAGCTAGTCGATAGGAGTTTGCAGCTTTGAGCTTTGATGGCTTGTTGGTGGTCGTTGACTTTTTTTTTGTGTGTGATGCTCACCCTCACGGCGGTTTGATCTTTGTCCATTTCGTGTTTTTTCTTCTTCTTTTTTCACATAACAAACAAACCAGGGAGAAAAACTTTTTTAGGTTTTTTGTTTATATCGCGTTTTTTTTTGTTTCTAAGGATGTCTGACGAAGAACAGTCCGCTATTGTCTGTGACAACGGCTCTGGCATGGTGAAGGCCGGCTTCTCCGGCGATGATGCGCCGCGCCATGTGTTTCCATCCATTGTTGGCCGACCAAAGAACGAGCAAGCGATGATGGGAAGCGCCAGCAAGAAGCTTTTTGTTGGCGACGAGGCTCAAGCAAAGCGTGGCGTGCTTTCGCTCAAGTATCCTATCGAACACGGTATCGTCACCAACTGGGATGACATGGAGAAGATCTGGCATCACACCTTCTACAATGAGCTGCGCGTCAACCCGGAGTCACACAGCGTCCTACTAACAGAAGCCCCTATGAACCCCAAGCAAAATCGTGAGAAGATGACACAGATCATGTTTGAGACCTTTGGTGTCCCCGCCATGTACGTTGGCATTCAGGCAGTGCTCTCACTCTACTCGTCCGGACGAACCACCGGTATCGTTCTTGATGCTGGTGATGGCGTGACCCACACCGTCCCTATTTACGAGGGATACTCTCTCCCACATGCCATTCGCCGTATGGACATGGCTGGCCGGGACCTCACGGAATATCTGATGAAGCTTCTGATGGAGAGTGGGATGACGTTCACTACGTCTGCCGAGAAGGAGATTGTTCGGAATGTGAAGGAACAACTGTGCTATGTTGCTTTGGACTTTGATGAAGAGGTGACGAACAGTGCCAAAACTGTTAACGAGGAGCCGTTTGAGCTCCCAGATGGCACAATCATGCAGGTGGGTAACCAGCGCTTCCGCTGCCCCGAGGCGCTTTTCAAGCCCATGTTGATTGGCCTCGATGAAGCCCCCGGGTTCCATGAGATGACCTTCCAGTCCATCAACAAATGCGATATTGACGTGCGTCGCGACCTGTACGGGAATATTGTGCTCTCTGGCGGCACCACAATGTTCAAGAATCTTCCAGAGCGTCTTGGAAAGGAGATCAGTAACCTTGCACCTTCTTCAATTAAGCCGAAGGTTGTTGCGCCACCGGAGCGGAAGTACAGTGTATGGATTGGAGGCTCCATCCTTTCATCCCTTACGACATTCCAGACAATGTGGATCAAGAAGAGTGAGTATGACGAGGCAGGCCCAAGCATTGTGCACAACAAATGCTTTTAGTAATCTCTGCATAAAGGTGAATAGTTTTCCTATCACCGGAATTATTTTTCTTCCGTGGGCTTACCGTTTTCTGTCCTTGTAAGGTTTCTGAGATCGCGTTCCCATATATATATATCTTTTTTTCAAGTGTTGATTTACTGAAGGAGCTTTTAATAATAATTTCAAGCCAGTCATAATCGGAATCTGAACATTCAAGAGATTTTTTTTTTCAAACCTTCCTCCATGTTTGCGTGAGCGAGCTAGTCGATAGGAGTTTGCAGCTTTGAGCTTTGATGGCTTGTTGGTGGTCGTTGACTTTTTTTTTGTGTGTGATGCTCACCCTCACGGCGGTTTGATCTTTGTCCATTTCTTGTTTTTTCTTCTTCTTTTTTCACATAACAAACAAACCAGGGAGAAAAACTTTTTTAGGTTTTTTGTTTATATCGCGTTTTTTTTTGTTTCTAAGGATGTCTGACGAAGAACAGTCCGCTATTGTCTGTGACAACGGCTCTGGCATGGTGAAGGCCGGCTTCTCCGGCGATGATGCGCCGCGCCATGTGTTTCCATCCATTGTTGGCCGACCAAAGAACGAGCAAGCGATGATGGGAAGCGCCAGCAAGAAGCTTTTTGTTGGCGACGAGGCTCAAGCAAAGCGTGGCGTGCTTTCGCTCAAGTATCCTATCGAACACGGTATCGTCACCAACTGGGATGACATGGAGAAGATCTGGCATCACACCTTCTACAATGAGCTGCGCGTCAACCCGGAGTCACACAGCGTCCTACTAACAGAAGCCCCTATGAACCCCAAG
>NW_001849459.1:36520-38323 GCF_000209065.1 Trypanosoma cruzi
CACACCTTCTACAATGAGCTGCGCGTCAACCCGGAGTCACACAGCGTCCTACTAACAGAAGCCCCTATGAACCCCAAGCAAAATCGTGAGAAGATGACACAGATCATGTTTGAGACCTTTGGTGTCCCCGCCATGTACGTTGGCATTCAGGCAGTGCTCTCACTCTACTCGTCCGGACGAACCACCGGTATCGTTCTTGATGCTGGTGATGGCGTGACCCACACCGTCCCTATTTACGAGGGATACTCTCTCCCACATGCCATTCGCCGTATGGACATGGCTGGCCGGGACCTCACGGAATATCTGATGAAGCTTCTGATGGAGAGTGGGATGACGTTCACTACGTCTGCCGAGAAGGAGATTGTTCGGAATGTGAAGGAACAACTGTGCTATGTTGCTTTGGACTTTGATGAAGAGGTGACGAACAGTGCCAAAACTGTTAACGAGGAGCCGTTTGAGCTCCCAGATGGCACAATCATGCAGGTGGGTAACCAGCGCTTCCGCTGCCCCGAGGCGCTTTTCAAGCCCATGTTGATTGGCCTCGATGAAGCCCCCGGGTTCCATGAGATGACCTTCCAGTCCATCAACAAATGCGATATTGACGTGCGTCGCGACCTGTACGGGAATATTGTGCTCTCTGGCGGCACCACAATGTTCAAGAATCTTCCAGAGCGTCTTGGAAAGGAGATCAGTAACCTTGCACCTTCTTCAATTAAGCCGAAGGTTGTTGCGCCACCGGAGCGGAAGTACAGTGTATGGATTGGAGGCTCCATCCTTTCATCCCTTACGACATTCCAGACAATGTGGATCAAGAAGAGTGAGTATGACGAGGCAGGCCCAAGCATTGTGCACAACAAATGCTTTTAATATTGTGGTCTGTATGGATGAAAGTAATGCATGCTAATCGCGTATTTGTATCGTTTTTTTTTTTTTTTGTGCGTTCCCTATTATAGGTTAATTTCTTGTTATGTTAGAGTTTAGAGGAATGCTAGCGTATATTATATATATATATATATATAATACCACTGATATTACTAGTATGATGCAGCATTTTTCTTAATTTTCTTGGGGTACTAATTTTTCTTTTTGTTAGGAAGGTAATTGAGAAAATTGGCGTCATGCTTCTTATAGTTGTTCTTTTTCCCCTTTATTTTGCGTGTGTTGCCTCATCAGTTTGACATGTTTCCACTTGTTTTACTCGTCTGCGTGTTTTTTTTTTCCTCTCAATCTCTCTTTTTCTGTTTATGGTTTTTTGCTTTGTCGAAGATTGGTCTGAAGGAAGATGAATGCACAAAAGGGTTGTGAGCGCAGCACTGAAAGGTCCTTTGAGACGCAGTCCATAACGGAGGAAAATTGTGGGCAACAGTCGCAGTATTTGAATACAAAGGAAAGCTCACCTTTGTCAGCATTCCAACTCCTTGGGAAGCTGAAGGCCGTTATTAATGAGGTGGCGTTGGCTTTAGAGAACCCTGCAAAAGCGCTTTCGGTGGACGACTGCATCAGTATCACGGAAGAGGGATTGCGGGCTTTTAAAACCATTAAAGTTGGCCGAAGGATTGATGGCCGTCGGCAACTGAACTTGAACTCCAGTCGCCTGAGTGGGGCTTCGCCGACGAATCGTGAGGTGGGCGACGGTGATCATGCTGAGAGTGACGCCGCGTTGTCGTCGAGGCGGCAGCATCTGTGCTCACCAAACAGCAAAAAAGTTTCTCCGAAAAGAATGGAGAGTGAGTACCAGCGACGCGACGGGATTGAGGCGGCTCGGCAGGCTTCGGCTCTCCGCAGCGAGGAGCGGCAACGCAA
>NW_001849459.1:38423-39868 GCF_000209065.1 Trypanosoma cruzi
TGTCGTCAATCGCTTCATGACCTGCTGGGCATGACGGAGTTCGCGGATGTAGATCATGAATATGTACGATATTTTAACAGTTATGAGAGTTTTGCCCGCGTTCTGATGGATTCTCGCCGGACGAGTGATATGGTGACTTTCCGTTTGGCCCATAATGCGCTAATACGTTTTCTTACTGATGCTAATGAGGGGAAAAAACATGTACTGATGTTTATTCGATCAGGCAATCTTGCACCGCTTTTACTCTGCATCCGTGATGAGATAAAAGGCCTAAAGCGTCACAGTCACTCTATTCCACTTGCAGCCTCACTTGAAATATTACAACTTTGTTTTGAACGTATTGCCATAGATGCTCAGACGAATGTCAAACTTATTACGGTGAGGGACCAGTTGTTGGCCGATCTGGATGCGGCAGGAATCGATAGGTACTGTGTCGCAGTCACACGGGCATTTACAGAAGAGGAAGATTTAAAGGTTGTCTACAGTGCGACACGGCTTATACATTCTCAAGTTTCCATTTTGAGTAAAAAGAAGGGCGATTTTCCGACTGTATGGTTTCGACAAGTGGCATGTGCATTCTTTACTCTTCTTGAGAATATATTGACCCCCGATGGATGCCCTTTGAGCGCGACGGGTACGTTACTTAGTGCACGGCGCATCACCATCATATTTATTGTTTTCCGAGTCTTGAACTCCCTTGCACGTTGGAGACTGGATATTTTACAGGAGTTGCTACACGACGCTTCTATTGACAAGGGAGGATCAAATATTCACGTAGATCCGAAGGTTGTGCCGGAAAAAACACCAAATGTGATTACACTAACGGAGATTTTTCACGTGCTTAGTGGATTCTTTACATATGTTCAGACTCACGCCGATCTGCTTGAAACCATTCCAGGGGAGAATACCGTTGACGAAGGTGTGCGTGGGTCCTTTGAAAGTGCATTAAAGTTTGGTGTGACTTTGGCGCAAATACCACCACTTCCGGCTTCGCAGCCCTCCAATAGTTCTACAGCAGGGTTAACAATGACGCCGGCTCGCCCACCGTACTACCTGCGGGCGGCACTCCACGAATGTCTCCTCCTTATCGGCTACCTTTGTGTGCAGGACAAGCAGATCCAAGGTATGTTTGCCTGGGGGAAGGGTAAATCATTGCTCTCTAGAATTCTTTCTGCTCTACCATTGCAGTACTTCACCTCGGCGATGAGGAAGAAGTGAAGATGTGTGACGTATGGAATTTTCTCATTTTCTTTTTTTATTATTTTTATTACTCGTGGAAAAAATATAAGGTTCCTGTGCCTGTTTAGGAATTTACGATGCTTTTTTAAAATTTTGCACAGATTTTTTTCTTTCAGATATTTGTTTGATATTATTCGCGTTTTTGGTGGGGCTTCTGGTCTCGGAAGGCGTGTTTGCCGTTAGTGCTTATGTTTCTTGTGATGTGT
>NW_001849459.1:39968-51913 GCF_000209065.1 Trypanosoma cruzi
CAGCACGGCGATAACAATAGCATCGTGCAACTGTTGCGCTACTCCTCTTTTCTCCATCTGATTTTTTTCCCCCCTCCCCCCCCCCCTCCCTTCTGGTTTTCAACCGCCATTGTCTTAGCGAAGTGAAACGAAGGACAGGCCAACTGACACATTTCTCTTGAAATTTATTGCCGTTGTTGTTGTTCTTTTTTTAATTGTTTGTGATTGCTGAAAATTTCATTATTATTATTATTATTATTATTATTTTTTATTATTGAAGGGGGAAAAACAAAGCGATACGAACAGAGAAAATAGGATTAGGGAGAAATTGTGCGAGCCATGTTTCGTCGTTCCTGCCGCCGATTTGGGCATCAGCTGATTAAAGAACCAATGGGGCATGAGGAAAACACTTTTGCACGTGGACAACGGACCATGCAGAATTCCCTGAATCACGTGTATGCATTGTGTGCATTTTGCGGTCTGGGATGCCTTTGCGCAGCGTATTCGCTTACGTCGGCAACAAGGCGTACTTACATTTGCGTGAACTCCAAGGGGGAATTTCAGAAGGACACAATGCCGATTAGATGGTGGAACTATTGAGCAAGGAAACTGTAGGTGATGGATGAAGAGGAAGGTTTTTGCGTGGTGTGGGAGTTTTTTTTTTTTTTTTTTTGTATGTGTCTGTGCACATGCCGCCTCTATTCATCTATCGAGCGGCCTTTCTCAAATTTAGCAATGGAAACAGACAGGAACATTTTTCTGAATACACTTGGGGTGTTACACATGAAACAATCGTTCATATATATATGTGTGTATGTGTATGTCTGTTTTTTTAATATTTATTTGGTTTATGTTGCTGCCGCATACGTAACTTTGGGGCATGTGTAGTCACATCTGTACGATATGATGTATCATATACATGCGCCCTTGTATTACGACGTTACGGTTTGCTTAAGTTCTCTTTATGATGTTTTTGCCGTTGTCTTTTTTTTTTTTTTTTTCTCCGAATATGCCTGGAACTGTCTCTCTTTCTCTCTGCACGATGCTTCTGTGCCCACGGTTTTGTAATAGTAGGCGGGTGACCATGCCCCCTCGCCCAGTAAAGCCGACCGGAAAGAAAGCCGGTAAGTCGGTCCGCATCCGACACGTTGCACCGCGCGAATTGTATATCCGGGCTTGTGCGGAGTTAGGCCTGGCTCCGAATAGCGGCCTGATTGATCTTCTTTCCATGTATCAGGAATCTGCCAGCGTCGAGTTCATTGATGTCAGCCGTAACTATTTGGGAGACAAAGGGGTTATTCCCCTACTGGCTGTTGTGGATAGATGCAACAATCTGCGGGAGATCATTCTCAGCGAAAACGGCTTACGCAACAATGCCATTGCTGCGCTATGCAACTCGGCCGTGAGGCACCCCTCTCTTCGACGTATCGACGTCTCCGATAACTATATAAGTGAGGGTGCTGCCGCCCACCTTCAGCGGCTTCTGGAAGACAATCCCCGAGTCTGTGAGCTCGGGATAGACAACACCAAAATCGATGTAGAATGGCGATTAAAACTGCGTGACCTTCTCCGAGCAAATGCTACCGCCGCCGCTGCCGCCGCCGCCGCCGCTGATGTAAGCCAGCAAGATGTGAAGATTGGACCCAACTGAACCAAGGGGAAAACGGAAGAAAAGAAAAAAAAAGAACATACACATTTTTTTTTTTACGTGTTTATTTTTGTGTGTTTGCACAGGTGAAAAGTCATTGAGTCTCATCCTTTTTTTTTCTTTTTTCCCTTGTGTTTTCATGTCGTGTGCATCTTTCTGTGATTTGTGGACTATATATGTATATGTATTTTTCTGGCCCTGCCTCACGTGCGTTCCAAGTTGATGTTTTCACCGAAGAGGGTGAAGTTGGATAGGCCGATAGCGGCGGCACACAGTAATATATTTGCTTTACTTCTTCGCGTCAATGAGGAGCGCCGTATTTTTGCGACACTTCGGGTTGCTGGTGGGTGGGTGAGAGATGCCCTGCTTGGCCTTCACTCACAGGACATTGACATTGCCATTGAATCTTCCGATTTGAGGCATGTTTCCGGTGAGCTTTTTGCTCGTGAGGTCTCGGCATATCAGGAGGCGATGGGCATGGCTGCAAGAACAGTGAGTGTCATTCGAGTCAATCCAGAGTTGTCCAAGCATATTGAGACAGCGACAGTATGTGTGTGTGACACTCCCATTGAGTTTTGTGCATTGCGTCATGATGAATACACGAGGTCAAATTCACGTATTCCAGAGGTTCGACCTGCCACCCCGCTAGAAGACGCCTTGCGTCGTGATTTTACCATCAATGCACTTTTCTACAACTTGCATACAATGGAGGTGGAGGACTATACGTCGGGTCTAGAGGATTTGCAGCGACGTGTTCTACGCTGCCCATTAGAACCGAGGGAGACATTTACAGACGATCCGTTACGTTTATTGCGCGGAATTCGTTTTGTGGGCCAATTGGGGGAACTGGGTTTCTCCCTTGATGACTCTATCATGCGTTGTGTAAACAAGGATCTTCTTGAGAAGATGACGGTGAAGGTGTCACGGGAACGTATTGGGAAGGAGCTAGTAAAGATGTTGTCAGGTCCATCTCCTGAAAAGTGTGTTGAAATTCTTTTAGAACTTGGTGTTTTACAGCACGTTTTGCTGATAGAGTTTTACATGAAGAATGGCAAGAAAGGCAAAAACACCGGGGAGGTAGAGAGAATGGATTATTTGTTTTCCGGTATCGATACAAATGATGACACCCTCAAGTGCATCGTGGCCCTCAACCGCACACTGACGCCACTATTTTCGAAAACTGACTCTCCATTGCTATTGTCGTCACCATCAGACAAGTTGGTGGCTGTGCTTTTTATGCTGTGCTTGCCATTCTATCACAGCAGTCCTCGTGAGCAACTGACAGAACGCCTCTACGCGTTGTGTCTGAACGGGTTGAAGTTGCCACTTGCCTCTTATAATGTCTTACGGCGCATGGTTGAATGTTACAAAACTCTTACCCGGCATCGGCTGGATTTGTGTGGCATCACCGATCTGGGAGTAACGGATGCGGCGAAGCTCGCTGTGTTCGAGGGGTTGGGCGAATTGAACGAAAAGAAAATGATTCCGGCTGCGTTGAAAATTGTTCTTTCGTCCTATCTGCTTCTTGAGCACCGAAGGGAACTTTTGGAATCTGCCGAAGTGAATGCAGTGGCAAGCATCATTAGCGAAATGTGGTCCGTCTTGGAACGGGAGCCGGGATTACTTGATTCCATGACTCGTCCGCTACCACTAAAAGGCGACGAGCTCTCCAAGCTGATTCCTCTTGATCTTCCACAAATTGGGCCTGCCCTGTTGGCGCTTCGAAAGTATGCGATGTTTCATCCACAAGCGTCTCGGGAAGATATGATCTTGTGGCTGAGGGAGGAGAAGAAGTCGCTGTGATATTGTGCGAACGTGATTTTAGGAGCACAACCGTATAAAACGGCTGGGAACACCACCAACAACGGGAGATCTCATTTTTTTTTTTTTTTTAAACGTGGGAGAGACGCTCCTACGTCGCATTTACTTTTTTTTTTTTTACCATAATAATAAGAATTCATAATCAATTATTTTTAGTATTCATCTTTTTTTTTTTTTTTTTCTCTTGTGTGTATGTGTAAATAACGTGAAGGGTGGACCCATGAGTGGCATCGCTTTTACGTCATCCACAGAGCTCTGTTTGGGCCACGGTAAGCAGCCTGGATACGCTCGGGTATTGGCTTGTCGCCGCTACGGTCCGGTAAAGGGAAAGGAAGACGAAGTCGCCGCGGTATTTCTGGACGAAAAGAAGAATAAGCTTCGTGTGTGGCGTGAGCGAAAAGGAATTACAACACTTCGAGGAGCGGGAAAGTACACGACCCGTATTATTGACACGGCGACTGATGGTCTTTTTGCCGCGTTATTTTTCCATCATGATAAAGGAAGACGCTTGGGTCTAGCCATTGTGCAGCTCAGCTCGTCCAGCGCGGCACGCCTAGCCGGGGATCCTGTGGATTGTAGCGAAAAACTGGATGCCGTTCTCGCGGACTTGCTGTCACGCGAAAAAAAAGGTAAGGAAACAACTGCGCAATTGCAGATTTGCTGCTCAGGCTTGAAACAGACGGATTCAGGGCTGGTGGTGAGTCTCCTGGTCTCCACACGCACTGGGGAAGTATACATTGTGATTGGGTCCGTTTGGGAAAACAAATGGAGGTGTTTCGGGTTAGATGCTGCATTTGGAATGCCTGCCTCCTTGTGTATTCAAAGTGATCGCGTTGTTTCTGTTCTGAGCTGTGCGGTAGGTCCACCAATCGACCACGCGATTGCGGTAACGTCCCCAACAATAGAGTTGGCATTGTCAGTCTTTGAGGCAATAAATGTGGTCTCCGACGACAACGAAAGGAAGAGCTACGTGTCATCACGACCAGCAGGATTACAATACTGCGTTATGCTCCATGAGGCTATTTTTTCTTTAGATGACGGCGACCCAACGATTCGTGTTTGTTATCAAAGTCAACTTTTCCCTCTGCCTGAAGGAGAGGGAGGCGTATGTGTTACCCCTCTCTGTCGCATATACGCTGATAGCGAGCTGCAGCGCTACGCCGTTGTTGTCTCTCTAGCCTCGCAGAGTTACTTGGTGCACTTGAGGCGATCTCCGTTTAATATGGAGCTGGTAAGTGGGTGTACCAAACTGGGGTTACAGAGTCCTCCAAACAGCGTGGTGTGGCTGAGGCTGCAGCACCCCTTACGGCCAGAGGGGGGCTTACAAATTGTTCTTGTACTTTCCCAAGACTACCGTCTTTATGCCGCAGAGGCATTTGGAAAAGCCATAAACGTGGAGGTGGGAGACGGAAGCAACATGGTTCGTTTTATTCCTCCGGCCAAAAGTTGTTTTGGTGACGAACAAACGGTAGAAAGTTTTGCAGATTCTACACGTCTTGTGCGAGTTGGTGAAAATGAGCTTCTTTGTTCCAACGGACTTTTGGCTGTGGTGCTGCGGGTGACAGCTCTTGATATCGATGGGGACATGCCGTGCGAATGTTTTTTCCCCTCAACCATCGATGATGCGATGCCAGAGAGACGGATTGTGACTCTCGTGAAAAGCCTTTCACACATTGAGAAGAAATCGAATTTGAGCCAAACAGAACTTTTCCAGCTTGTATTTCGGCGGGTACTGCCGTTGTTGCGACTTGCCGGGTCGTGTCAGCGAGAAGTGTTCTTGGCTCAGCGGGTGTTTCAAGCTCTTCTAAGTGCTGCCGCCCCCAAATCTGCTTCGGATTGGAGGAATCTTTGGGGACTCACCATGTTGTTGCAAAGAACCCTTTCAAGGCGGGACCTTGACCACTCCGTGGTCTACACTGACATGTTCTTTGTCCAGTTGGCGGATAATTACGTTCGTTTTCAAGGGACTTTGGCTGAACAAGAGCAAGCAAATGAGGCCCTTCTAAGTGTCGTGTCGGAAGAATTAAAATGTACGTGGAAAAAGTTTGTACAAGAACAGGACGATGATACCTCCTTTGTGCTTGATAGTTTGGCAGAGCGTGTTTCACTTGTTATTCTTGCGGAGGAATGCGTACGCCGCATGGTTGTGATCTCCGCTTTAACCAACGGGACACACGTGGTTTCTGTGGGGAACCGACTTTCTCATGTCATCCACACCATCGCTACTGCTCTATTGGCCTCCTGCTTGGAGGTACCAGTGTACATCAACGAAGATAATGAGGGAAGAATGTTCTGTCAAATGAAACAAGTGGGAGAGAAATCGCTTTTTCTGCCACCGCACCCATTCAAGGATCGTGCAGAATTTGAATACGCAATGACACTTTCGACGGATCTTCTTTGTGTCACATCCCCAGATACACACGCAACGGTGTATCCTACGGCGTTGCTTTCAATGCTGCAGTCAAGACGATATCATGTTGTTTCTGCATTTTTGCAGATTTTTACTGCCCCTTTAACGGAGTGTTTGATGCCACTTGGGCCTATTTGCAACAATGCCCAGCTTCTCACGGAGTGCTCAGCGGCAGTTTTTCTTACAGAGACCACACTCTTTGAAAATATCCTATCCGAACCTGCACCGTCAGACATTCTTTGTGTTCTCTGTGGTGGCTCATTGCGTAATGATTACTTCAATACAGACCTTTGGCGTTACATAGAGGGCATTCTAAGTAAAGACACACAAGCCGTCATTGTTGCTGCTGTAATTCACGCGATGACAGACCGACTAATTGCTTCCCAAAACAACTATTCAGCGAGTGTGATCAAGGTGCTTATGAAGGAGGGATTGAAGAACCCGTTGCAAGAGGACGCGTCGGTGGAAACGTGCCGAAAGAGGTTGAGGATCATGTTGGATCGTCTGGAACATCTTTGGGCTTGTGTTGCTCCATGGCTGCCGTACAAATTGGAGGATATCGCGAGTAACGTGCTAACCTCTAACGCTGCCGTGCAGAACGGAAGGCACAAAGGAAAAACGATATCCAATGATTCTGTCGTTTTCCGCACTTGTGTTCTGTGCTTTCGTTTATTGGCTTTAATTGGATACTCGCAACATACGGAGGAGGAAATCACGGAGCTGACAAAACAGGCGACTGGTGACGCCTCGATTCTTGCTCGTGTGGCTTCTTTGCTGCTTCAAGCCATTGACAATCTTAACGGGACCGCGCTGCCGGTTGAGTCTCTCCAGTGGCGGTGTGTAGATCTCGCGGCGATGTCAGTGCCCATGTGTGCCGCTACTCCAGGCCTGGCTGGTTTTATGCAGGAGGTGCTTCAACAGTCAGAGGCCTCTTTGACTGTCATTACACCACTTAAGCAATATTACTACACCGTCCTGGATCGCCTCATGGGGGTGGCAGAAGCGAATGGCAACGGTGGCGCTGGGGCGCCGTTCGCCGAGTTGCGGGTGCAGATGTGGGAGAGGAAGAGGGGGGGTTCCCCCACGACCGAGAAGTCCATCCAGTACTTCCTTTGGTCAAAGGGTGGTGGCGCGGATGTACCCGAATGGCCGGGCGATCACAAGCTGCCCAACCGTCGGTACTTGATCAACACTGAGTGGCCGGACACAATGTGGCCAATTGAATTTGTGCCGCATTTTCTTGAGGAATGTCTTGCCCGCACCCAGGAGCGTATTCACGGCTGTGACACCACGGATTGCCCGAAAGAGGGATATTCCTCGCCGCAGTTCTCTCATGCACTATTCCACCAACTCTGCACGCTCTCTCCGCCTGTGCGGAACCATGCTTTGATAGCACCTTCTGAAACGACAGGGGCGGTGACGAAGAGGTCTGTGCCAACTCTTTCTCAGGAAATTCATGTCGGCAGAGATGGCAGGTTTCCCTCCAGTGTTGATTCTGCTTCTGTTCTTGTTGCGCCGTCAACAGCACGTTGGAAAACCTCACCTGAATTGAGGCCACTGGCGACGAATTCTCCACATGTTTCAGGGAACGATGATGCCTTGACAACTAGTTCATCGGCTTTGTCTTCGTCACCGGCACGAGTTGCACGTTCCCCTCCACGATTTTCAGTTAGCGGCGGTAGTCTTGGTGCTGCAGCCGCAGCCGCAGCGGCCAACGCGCTTTTTCCACCAGAAAGGGTTGCGTGGTGGGAAACTGAAGACACGTTCGATGAAGCTGCTAGACGGCAGAGCGCCATTCAGGAGACACTGAAGGATATAAACATTGAGATTACCACAACTGCTACGTCGTACACAACGGCGACTAGTGAAATTGAGATGCATTCTCCCGGAGAATTCGAAAAAAGCGCTCGTTCAATGAGTTTTTCACCAAACCGCTGCAAAAGACATAACGTGCATCACTATCGCTGTGCCAAACATCGATTAAATGGGATTCATATGAAGGAAAGGTATCGTTCTGGGAGTCGGTCTTGCCATGGACATACACGTTTGGTGCGGGAGTCATCTCACTTTATTTCATCGGCTGCACCCAAAGAAAAGGCGTTGATGAATTTTAAACTCCTGCAATTTAAAAATGTACTTCGACCCCCAGAGCTGCCATTAAGCATGGCCACAGAGGAAAGGGTACAACTTGTAGAACCAGGGATTCCAAAAGGTAAAGAAGATTTGACACCGCCTCAGCTACTCTCTCTGCGGGGAAAGCCACACATGCCTCGTGTGAATTTGTTCGCGTGGATCGGAGCTGAAAAGAACGAATCTGAGGGTGCGGGGAATGGCGCCGGCGGTAAGAATGAGCTAACGGCCCGATCACCTGGATTTCTTGCGGGGCAACCCCTTCCCTTGCGGACTTTGACGCCACCAGGCTTGCCGCCAAGTTCCGTGTTTATCAGTCCCTCTTCTTTGCTGACGCTCAAGGTTCCAGCAAATGCACATGCAACTTCACAGGAAACGGCTCCCCGGGCCATGGAGGCTAATCGAGCACAAGAAGAAGATCCTCGTGTTGTAGACACTGACGAGGCATTAGGTCCCATCACTTCTACTACCCTCAATGTCCTCGTCACTCCCGTTCCGTCCACAGTGCAGCAGAAAGTTCCCATTAATGTCACTGCCCCATTGTTAACGTCTATTTCTTATGAGACGATGCCACCGTCTTCTTCTGACGAGAAACACACTGGGCTCATGCGGAGTGGTGGTGCCGCATCCGTTCCCATAAGGAGGGAGGAAGAGGTGGTGAGGGAGTCATTAAAGCCAGAAGTGCCGTTGCCACCGACAATATCCCAACCTGTTGCCACACCTGCCGAAGGGAAAGTTCGTTCAGTGACTCCACTGAAGGAACCTGTTCTGTCACCCTCAGAAAAGGTTGCGTTTCAAAAGTACGTGGATGAGCTGAAGGCCACAGGGGCTGGCGCCGTCCCCGTGCCTGTACCGCCACCCAAGGTTAGAGAGTCTCCGCCTGCGTCAACAACGCCCATCAAAGCTTTGGGAGTTTCTCGAGAAGCTCCCGAGCTGCGAAAAGAGTATGATACCCTTGAGGTTGTGAAGGAACTACTCGCAAAGCACGAGGAACGGCAGGCGAAACATTTCCATGACGTCATCGAGACGATTCGAACAAGCATACAGAGACCCACATACTCCGAGGTGAATTCCCATTCTGCAGTTCAACCAACACAGGGATTGAGCGCCATGGAGCAGGCGGCGTTGGTGCGCCACACGATTCAACAAAAGGACAAGCTCTTGATGATGAACCAGGATCTACTGGAGCTTCATGCGCGGGCTGAGCGTCTTGTCGCTTCTCCAGTGAGCAAAGAGGCCCAAACATATGCTTCCACACGCACTGTCGCGGGTGGTGAAAACGCTCTTCCGGTGTCACAGTCAACAGTTCCTCTGGCTGTCCCTTGGCAGGGTGCTAATACGACCTCTACGACTAAAGGTGAAGTTGCAACCATGTCTTCTGGCGTCCAAGTTGGTGTGGGTCTGAAAAAGACGGACGACGCGACCACGATGGCGACGGCACCCTCCCCATCCCCAATACCACCAGCAACAGAACAGGCCGCAGCAGAAGCACCAACAGCACCGGCGTCTCAGATGATTCATGATAATCGCAATGTTATGACGAATATTGTTCCAGATCCTTCCTCGGCTATGAGCATCAATCGTAGCTTGTCAAGTCTTTACCAAATAAACGCAGAACTATTACGTGTTAATGCCACAGCTGCTGATATGGAACGAGCCATTCAGGAGTCACGGGAACTTTTACATAGGCACGCTTCCTTGGGTAACGCGCATATGTCTGCTGTTGAGGGTTCTTTGATGGTGGATGCGATGCGTCGGCGAACCGCTGCTCTCGAGCAGCAGCTTACAACAATGAACACCACCTCAGTGAAAATCCCGTATGGGGAAGACCAAAAGAGGGAGGGCGCCGAAAAGTGGCATGCCCCGTCCGAGTTGGAAAGAATTCCCAGTCAGCGAGTCCTTATTTCTCCAACCGTGGAGGGTGGCAGCACCGTGTGTGTTGACGAGGGGGCGACACGGAAGACATCCCCGCCTTGCCACTTTGTCTTCACAAATGAAAACATTGAGACTGAGAGCGATTCTCTGCTGGGTTTTGACCCACCGCCACCTCCTTCCGTTTCAAAACAAGAGGCCACAAGGCATATATTTCATTCCCACACGGAGGAAATTCTTCGTGGGGACCCGATTGCTGTTAATGCTGTCACCACGGAAGCAAAGGTTGTTCCCTCGCACACGTCAGCTTTTCTCTCGCGCGCGACAGATCCCGTCTCCGTTAACCGTGCCCAATCATTATCCGTGGACAGGAGAGGGAATTCTTTGCAGCCCCGCGGGAGCGGTTCGTCTTCAAGGCAGATGATGGATTTGGCTCAGCTTTACAAGGCGGCTGAGTCGTCGAGCATGAAGCTTACGCCCAGGAAGAGTGTGACTCCCCCCAGGACTCGGATGAGGGTAGTGTCGTCGCCAGAACCAGTACCGGAGCGACTTTCCATGTACATGCCAAGTACGGCAAAGACAAGGACACGGCGCGCGAATAGCAGTAGTAAGAGTATTTTGCATGCCTCTGAGCCACACCACCGTTCATTGTCAACGGAGGGGAAAGTACCAACAACAACGGCAGTCAAGGCTAACAAAACGGAGACAGCGATGGCACCCAAACGCAACAGTACAAAAGCTCCTTCATCTGGTAGAGAGAGCAGACGACGGGACACACTTGCGCTGCATACATCCAGGCGTCTTGCGGAGCTTCAAAGAGCTTTCTTATAGATTGATAGAATTGAGTGTGCAGGAAATGATCAAAGGCAAGGGAAAAAAGGAGAGAGGAGAAAGAGAGAACAGTGTATGGATTGAATTCTGTCTGTGTCTCTACGTGTTTCCCTTGTGTATTTGCCTGCAATATGAAACGAAAAACAAAACAAAAAAAAGCAACAACAAAAAACAGAGGAATGTTTGCTTTCTCTTATTCTTATGATGATGATGATGATGATGATGATGATGGTTGTTATTTATCGTGAATTGTTGTTATTATTTATTTATTTATTTATTGTTTTTTTTTTTTTTTTGGATGTTGAACGGGGGTATTGACATGTGATTTTTTTTTTTTTTTTTTTTTTAAATATTTGGCCTTCTTTTTTTTTTTTTACTTTTTCTTTACTGTTATTCTCCTCAGTTGCAATGACATTTGCTTTACTCTTCTTCTCTTCCACTTGTGGACTCTCCCCCTTTTTTTTTTTCTCTCTCTCTCTCTCTCACTACCTCATCAGTTAAGGGCTTACGCGGCAAAGGGACCCACGACAAGCGGTGTTGTCATCAACAGCGTTCATCTGGGAAGCAATCCGATTTCAAGCAAATAATAATTTACACACCCAATAAATTTACGCACGAAAAAAGGCTTTTTTTTTTTCTTTCTTTCTTTTTTTTTTTTTCTTTCAATTTTTTCTTTCTTTTTCTTCTTTTTTTTTTTTTTTTTTTGGTTTTCGCCGCACAGCCGGTATTTTTTTTTTTTTTTTTTTTCTTTTCGTGTGGATGTACGGTCAGCAGTTTCCACAAAACAGCCTTTATGGCACCCCTAACATGATGTCATACCACGGTGTGATGCAACCACCGATTTCTCCCCAGGGAACAGCTCCTGGCATGCTGTCAAACTACAATAACAACCCTAATCGTGGTGGATACGATGCCTCACAAGCCAACCGGAATATGGGACAACGCCAACCTCCGCGTCAGCGCAATAACGAAATTGGCGAGGTGAGCCGTGTTATTCATATGCGCAACATTACCCCCAACGTGACGCAGCTGAGCATTCAGAATCTTGTTCAGAACTTTGGAAATATTAAACACATTGTTATGCTTCGGCAGATGAACCAGGCACTTGTAGAGATGGAGTCCACTAAGAGCGCACAGCAGTTGGTGGACTTTTTCCGTCAAACAGGATATGCCGAAATTGATGGAAGACGTGTGTACATTCGCTACAGCAATCATCAGGAGCTTACTGCCACTCAACACACAAGCAAAACGCTA